>NC_034193.2:16703046-16808046 GCF_002021735.2 Oncorhynchus kisutch
AGAAGCGAACGGAGAGGTAAGAGAGGAAGAGAGAGAGAGCCGCAGAGACAGAGACGGAGAGAGAGGAGAGACTGAGGAGAGAGAGGGACTACAGTCGTAGAAGACCAGGAGGGGGAGGATGGAGAGCAGGAATCCGCCAATTGAGTTAAGTTGTCTGGCGGCTGGTCTGGTCCATTTGTAAAGCCCATTGCAGGCCACATTAAGCACTGCAGCACACTGACCTGTGTTCTCGTGCCCCGAGTGCTTGAGCATGTGTGCATTCTTCTATTCTTATTCTTCACATTAGTCGCTTTCTTTGCTACTTCTCATGAACACATACACTTCCCACTGACCATTTCAATCTCCACAAATTCAAGCAACTTCCAGTGAGGGCCACATTGGTCACAAGAAGTAGTCGAGGATGAGAAGAAAGGAAACACAGAAAATTGTCAGTTGAGAATGCACAGCAATAGGAAATATAGAGGAATGATGCTGTTATTGTTAGTTGATCTGTCTGCTGTGGGACGTTCGACGGCAGTAGGATTCCGGGCTGTTATTCTTGCCTTCACGTCTAATTCAAGTCTTCCACCACGCAAACCCTGTTGCCAATACTGATGGCGGCTGTTTTAATCCAGTGCCACCGACCACTGGCTAAAATAGGGGGTGTAATGCAAACATGGAAGCCCTAATCAGAGCTAGAGGCTCTTGGAGGTCGTAGAAGTTTGATGCTATCTTTGTCATGGAAACAGAATGTAGTCCGTAGCGACATACGGCTTGAGCTTGGTTTACAAGGAGCAACCACTGGTTTCCGCCATGACGAAGACATGTATAGTGTGTCGCTAAAATGGAAAAGGGGTGTGTGTGGGATTGTGATCATTTTTTTGCGAAACTTTAAATGTACAGGCATGGGCCTGCAAAAGCTGTTGGTATGGTTTCAATAGCACCCTTGTAAGTGTGTCTCAAAATCGTCTGAATACAGAATAACATTGTCTATGTGGACTAAAGCAGATATTGTGGTGAAACAGTGCAATAAAAACAAAAGGCAGGCGTTCAAACTAACAAAGGTCAAATGAAGTTTAACTTTTTGAGTCCTCTATACAGATAGTAATGTGGGTGGATAAGGATAGAGCAGGTCACAGGAGGGTTCAAGTTATTGTTGGATTCCCCAATTCATTCATCAATCCCACTCTTTCACCCTGACCCCAACACTTCCTGTTCCTTTCCTCATCTTTCACACCATCCTACACATTTAACCTTTGACCTCTTGGGCTCAATTGTGAGGTCAGCACCCCCCCCCCCCCATTGCTGAGCCCCAATAAAATGCTACCAGAGACACATTATCAAAGAGGCATTGTCCTCTCTCAACATGAATAGCACTGGACAGTGACAGGCACCACCCTTCAATTACCTCTATTCATGGCCACAGTCAGACCTCCTTTAACTAGTGTCAGGGTTCTAGAGCTACTGCGCCTTTCAGAACAGTTAGACCTGTGCGTGGTAAAACGGGGTGAAGCAGGGTCAAACGGACCAAATGGACCAGAAGCCTTGTATCCTTCCCATGCGAAGACACTCAGCATCTCCCTTGCTTTCTTTAACTTTTGCTCTCTTCCACCCTCTCTCGTTCACTCTCCCTCCCATTTAATGTCTCTCTCCACCTCCCCGCCCCCTTGTTCTTCCAAGCATAAACAACCTCATAAACAGCTTGCTTTTTAGATCTCTTTCCACCCATAGCTTTGGTGAGGTGTCCATCATCCTGCCAGCCTATCACTGCGGTGGATTACCTGTAGTAACGCCCCGGACTGTCACTCAGCCACAAAGATACCATGAAACCATTACAACATGCCACAACAAAAGCTAATTACTACCAGCGATAGAGAGAGCTGGGGAAACCACCAGGCTTGGTTCTCAGACATTGTGCATGGGACCTTAATGGAAATAAATGAGAGGTTTGATTCAACACCCCGACATGGAGAAGAGAAATGTGTGCTTTTGCTGCGAGCCCATTTACAGCTAATTAGAAAACATGTCACTGATTTGGGCCGGTGTAAACACTGCCCCATCTGACTTTCATTACAATAAAGAAATCAAATAAACAGTGGTGCAGGGGGAACAGTAGTAGGCCCATGCTTCATTACAATGGCTACATCATGAAGTACTTAGTGCAACTAATTACCACCCCCGACCCCTTTGGTTTCTACCCCGAAAATATACAAATTAAAAAAACATTTCCACTGATGAGAACAATCTCACAAATCACTTTTAGGGCTTACCTCTGAAGCAAATAGACTCATTTTACATCCAAACCATGCTCGCACTAGCCTGTGCCAAGGGGAAAAAAACACCACCGCACCCCTGCAGTCGAAACACTAATATTTAGGTAAACGATCAATGGGAAGGCGTTTGGCTATGTATGAGGGACGTGTAACAGGGTGACGTGGTCAAACAGGGAGCCTTGCCAAAAATGAGATTACTCAAAATGCACATCAAAACAGAACAGGCCTCGATACACTTCCCTGGCTCGCTCCATTTTTTATAACATTGTTGATACAATACCCCAACACGCTTTTTTCCCCATCGTTTGACCAATTGCACCCAGACAACTTTGTCATGTGTTAATACACACAATGACCGTGTATAACATTACATTACGTTCCTGGCTCGGTAGATCTCTGCTGATTTCCTTAATGAACAGGGCCCACTATAGACTGAAGAAGAAAGTTAAGAAAAGTTGCTATTCCTCAAAAAGGTTCTTGGAAATGTTCTTGCGCAATTTCTCATGTTTCTCCTTAAGCAAAAAAGTTAGATTCGATTCTTGAAAATAAAGTGATTGGAAATATTGTTCATTCCAAGATAGCTAAACACTTGTCTTAAACTCAGGGCAGTGAGAGATAAAGCTCATGGAAACAATTGAACCTGTTTAATTCATCTGAAAGGTTCAGTATTGATTAGTATAAACCCAAGAACATGTTTTAGAACAGTAATCTCAGTAAGAAATATGCGAGCATGATTGCCATTGCTAGCAAGATAGCTAGATAGCTAGCTAAAACGGTCGCCTAGCAACAATGAAGATATTTGAGAAGTTCATAAGAAAATCATATAATCTTAAAACATAGTTGAGGAATTACACTTAAGAACTATCTTATGAACTTCTTTTTTCTTAAGAAGCTTTTTAAGTTTTTGCTTAAGAAGTGTGTTGTGAATCTGGGCCCTGATGACTAATTAGAAACACACACTAATGCTGTGAATTAAATGAGTCCATTAAACCAAGCTAATCCCAGATCGGGAGCACGGTAGATAGTATTAACAAAGTGTAAAGGGCAGGCTGTCGATGATTAACAGTACAGGCACATTGGCTAATTCACTACAAAACGACTGTCACAGCCCACTCAGGGGCACGTGTCAATGTTGAAGAGCTTGGAAATGAGTGAAGACTATCCAGTCTTGGATTCTCATCTGCCATACGGTGTCCATAATATGAGTTGAGTCATTCTCAAAAGGATTTGAGTCAGCAGGAGTTGAATCGTTCTCACAAGGAGTAGAGTCATAGAGATTCTCACAAGGATTTGAGTCATTCTATCAAGAAGTTGAGTCAGCAGGAGTGTATTCATTCTCGCAAGGAGTTGAGTAATTTTCACAATGATTGAGTCATTCTCACAATGACTTGAAACATTCTCACAAGCAGTTGAGTCAGCAGGGATTGAGTCATTCTCGCAAGGAGTAGAGTCATTTTCACAATGATTGAGTCATTCTCACAATGACTTGAAACATTCTCACAAGCAGTTGAGTCAGCAGGGATTGAGTCATTCTCGCAAGGAGTAGAGTCATTTTCACAATGATTGAGTCATTCTCACAATGACTTGAAACATTCTCACAAGCAGTTGAGTCAGCAGGGATTGAGTCATTCTCGCAAGGAGCAGAGTCATTTTCACAATGATTGAGTCATTCTCACAATGACTTGAGACATTCTCACAAGGAGTTAAAACATTCTCACAAGGAGTTGAGTCATTCTGAGTAGCAGTTGCGTCAGACTCAACTCGTTGCAAGAATGACTCAACTCCTTGTGAGAAGGACTCAACTCCTTATTGAGAATGATTATATTCTTACTGATACTGAAAGCGTTCTAATATGGACACTGTTCTCCCATTCAGTTATATAAAACAGATACCTTGTTGGAAACATACTTCTCCATGTGTTAATGCCCTTAGGCTCCTTTCTCACAGCTCCCTGTTCTTGTGTTCATTCCCAGTGTATAACAAGGAATGTTCTTATCACTTACAGCTGGGAAGGACGATGGTGGCCTGCTCCTGTTTTGCCCAAGCAGAGATTCGGGAGGAGATTGTGTTGGCAACCAACAGTAGGCTGCTTTCATCTCTGTCTTTTATTTCCAGTCTCTGGCTCAGTATCCAGGTATGATGTGTCTCAATACTGTGGGTGGGGAGACTAATACAAAACTTTTGTCAGCTATCCAGTCCAAGCGCTATGTGTGTGTGTGTGTGTGTGCGCGCGTGCGTGTGTGCGTGCGTGTGTGCGCCTGAATATGTGTTTGTCTACCATTCATCCTCTGGGAGAGACAGTGGTTGTCAGTCTGTGGGGTTGTCAGAGCCCCCTCTCTCACAGCCACTAAATTCAACAACCCCCATTTGGAGTAACACATGCCCCGATATGAACCCCCGATTCACCTAACCCCCCAGCACGGCCCCTGCCTCAAAAGGCCCAATTTCAATGCAACACAACCAACTATAGATTGATACATATTCACTACCCCTGCCACAAAAAATTACTGTATTAAAGGTCTTATATGTATTATTCTTGAGGGGCCCTGACCAGAATCACACAGGGGACACCTGAATTGCTTTTGTCTGTCTGTCTGTCTGGCTGGCCTGGTATGATGTAAAGCCTGCCTGCGATGGAGGAGAAAGGGATGGATTGAGGGAGGGAGAGGTGGCGTCATATAGTCACAACTAATCAATCACAGAGCGCCCGTAACTGGTGTAAGGGCTAATACCACATGCTCTGGCTTTAGCTACCTCACCACTACCACCAGTCAGGAGGGGTGGTAGTCCCTGAGGACATGGTGATGAGTTATGTTACATTGGGGCCCTGAAGAACTCTCCCTTGTCAACAATCAGCACCAGGGTCGGTCTCCCACAAAGGCAGCGGGAGGGTAAGCTGGAGAGGTACACTGACAGACAATGGATTGCAAAGATAAAAGAGCAAGGCAGATGAACAGACACACTTGGGAAGAAGAGACAAGGGAGAGATGGATCACGCAAACCCAGTAATGCTCTTCTTATGGAGCAAGAGCACAAGAAAAATGTATCGACCATGAATAAAAATATGAAGTACATATGGCTATTTGTTGTTGTTGTCATTTAGCAGACACTCCAGAGGGACTCACAGTCCCCATGGGAATTGAACCCACATCGCTGGCATTGTTGGCACCATGCTCTACCAACTGAGCCACATGGTAAAGTACTGTATGTTCATAACCAATGCATAACATTCACACATTATTGAGGCATTCCACTGTCAATGATTCAAAATGTAATATATAACATAAGGAGTGTACAATATTCAACTTTGTGATAAATATTTACCTTGACCTTACTGTATAAAGTCGAGGTATGAAAAAAGCAGCGTTGTATAGTTTGTCTGATCCAATGAGGCTCTGAATGACTGGTCTAGTCCATATCACATAATCTACCTGAGCCCCAGTCTGTTCCCATCTTCCCTGACGTCCTCAACATGCTTCCTGAACGCAGACACAAAGCCCATTCCCCCCATGTCAACCTTTTAATTGTTTTGTTATTGTCAAAACAGCCAATCACCCTCCATCTGGATGATTAGGAGCCTGAACAAAGGCTGACAGCTCTGTCAGTGGAAGGCTGGGAGTGGGGAGAGAGAAGGAAGAGGGTGTGAAGAGGGGGTGAAGATGAGGAAGATGAAGAGGAAGAGAACGGAGTTGGGAGAGAAGGGAAAGGAGGAAGACAAGAAAGGGGAAGAGAGATAGACTGGGGGTTTAAACTCCACAGGAGAGTTACTGGAGCTGATCACCTCCTCACCACACTCAACCCACCCCACCCCAGCCCAGATTAATATTGACAGGGTTGATGTGTTACAGCTTGTCTGTTCTCACCAGCCCTCCTGCATGGGAAGCAGTGAGTGATCGTCCAGAGACAGAGTCTTCAGTCATACACACATTATGCCTGCTGTAGAAGTCAAAGGTCAACAGGTAGGAAGCCTGCAGCGTCACATGTTACAAATGAAATCACTGCATTCCAACCATAGCTACCCTTTGTGAGTAATGTGGTCCATGAGGCTCAGCACAGCAGTTGGTGGATAATCTAATGTGGAAACTGATGTCACCTTGCCGTCTTGGTTTTGTCAGTTTAGCCAAATCAAGGACAGAGTGTGGGTTGGACAACCCTGGAGGACCAGGTAAGATTGATTTCAACATCCTTTCTTCTCAGGTAAACATTGAACTCTCAGCCAAAATTGTGTAACATATTATTGGCACCCAGGGTGGCAGGTAGACTAATGGTTAAATTGCTGGGCCAGTAACCAAAAGGTTTGCTTGTTCGAATCCCTGAAGCTGACAAGGTGAAAATCTGCCGTTGAGCAAGGCACTTAACCCTAATTGTTCCAGGGTTGTCATTGATAATGGCAAATCCTGGCTGTGACCTCACTCTCTGGGGGTATTTCAGGGAGAGTTGGGATATGAAAAACACATTTACAATTGACACATTTTGCTCATGTGTTCCTACTGTGCATGGCAGATATCCTCTGTCACCCTTAATACAGCATCACACATAATACAGGACCAAAGGCCAATCAGATCAGCTGTTATTGTGTGAGACGTGATGCTAACAGGAGAGGAGGTCACGGAGTGGACATCAACAGATGAACTGCTAAATGAATATGTATCGTTTTTAGGGAACCCATTTCCTCCGATGTGATATGGGACTGACTCACAGTGGCTGTGGTGGCGGATGACTTAACGTTTTGTGGTGAAGTTTTCATTCATTAAGGCCACTTAGACTATATTCCAATATGTTTTCTAATGAGGCAGGGCAGCTAATGACATTATTTCAGTTATGGCAGGTCAGTGCTTTTCTAGGCATCCAGAGGTGGACAAAGTAGCCGAGGCTCAGAAAATAGCCCAGTCTAAACTGTGAAAGAGTCATTAGGTAAATAGATGACAGCCTATCGCATAATTCAAAAAGAGTCTGCGCCTTGCTTTGCTGCTACGTCAGCGGTACTGCTAGATTTCATCAAATGTGTGACCCTGTGTATTACATTAGAAATTATTACAGTAGGGCTGAGCCATTAGTGCAGTATGCATTTTCTGGGTTTAATGCTGCAACAACACAGAATGAAACAATGAATTAAAGTCCCATGATGGTAGTGACTGGCCATTACCGCTACAACTTATTAACCATCTTTTATTTACATCACTTCAATAAAATTATTCCATTTTTGTGTACATTACATTTGTTTAATTTTCACGATTTTATTATTTAAGTCCAAGTCCTCCTCTCATCTCTATAGAGCTGCTGCCTGTCTGACAAAATCACAAATGTAGTAGTTCCTCAAAGTTAATAAGACATTATTTTATGACTGCTTCATTCCAACTATCAAACACTTAACTCGTGTATTGTGAGATATAGATACCTCGGATAGTAACTTCTCTATCCCTCTCAATCGAGCATTCGCTCATTCTTCTGTCTCTTTTGCATAGCAGGCATAAAAGAAACAGACCGGACGAGTAGGCGCGCAATGGATTATGGTCATTGTAGTTCATTAACACATTTTCAGCGCTAAACTATGTAGAATACTGGCATGTTGGAAACTAAAACATCACACATTTCCTGCTTGATCTGATTTATCTCGACAGAAACGGCTAAATGTGTCCAAAGAGCTCACATAAAAAAAATTACATTCATGTAACTGAACCGACTTTGGTCAATTAGTTGTTTCAAAACTTGTAATGGAATCCATTTTCTTCAAACCAATGACCCCCACCTCACCATCATCCTCAGGGTGAGAGAAAACCATGACCAGGTTTTCCCTCTATCATAAGATAAATACGTTGTATCTTAGCAACCGGTGCTGTTATTTTCTCCTTTTTTAATTTTATTTACTTTGTGCAAAATCTGGCCCTCAGGCCTGGAACCCTTAGGACCTATCACCTTTCACACCACTCCAGATATTCAGCATCTTGCACGCATTTAAAATGAGCTGTGTCTGTGCTTCACAAGTGATTCATTTGGAAACACATCACTGAGAGACAATGTGAAATGAATTATAGAACTATTCACCTGGTTTGATGTGTTGCATTATATAAAAAAAATATATTAAAAAAATCTTTATTATGTAAAAAAAAAAAAAAAGCCAGGATGTTGAACCAAAAATGATTTTGAAATGTCATTTAAGCAAAAGAAAAACAGTCACCACACTGTAATGACATGGTTCTGACTTTCATAGCTTTGGCGGGGCCCTTCTGGTCTCGCCTTCTTGCTCACAGAAAATACAGGTAAAGGATTTGCAAAACAAAAATAGTCCCTGAAAAAGGAGTAATGGACAGAAAGGGAGAAGGAAACATTACGGGAATGCTCCCTGCGTATGCCTTTGCAATTTTGTCCAATTTGTCTAAATTGCTCGGCCGACCTCCGAAACAAAAACTGTATGCTTACTGTCAAAATGCAGTGAAATATGACGGATCACCTTCATTTTGTCCATTTCGGTCTTCGGCACAGGTCTCGAAATTGTGTAATTTTTTTCCATGGCACCAAACTACCCGCCCAAGGCTTTAATTAATTTCCTTTTATTTATACAGCTAAACGTTGCTGCACTTGTAAAACAAAGTGTCCTTGCTTTGGGGAAGACTAGTAGATCGTAGTTTAATCATAATTTCATGTCACTTAAATAGTCTCATTTCGCCCGTTTAGTTTAGTCACAGGGTCTCTGACAAATGGGTGCGCACAGGAAAAAAACTGAAATGAATTTGTCAAGATCTATTTAAAAGATGAAATTACAGTCATCAGGAGCAATTGGATAGTAACGGTTTGAGAAAATAATGAGGCCAGTGGCTTTTATTTTCAGGGGCAAAGGTCTTGTCCAATTTCCCTGTTCATTTGGCCTCACATGGATCATTGGATAACGTGTAGATCAAGACCTAAAATAAACAACTTTGCCATTATCAAAGGCTCAGGTATGTTCTAAAAGGACGGCATTCACGGAGCAATGTAACTCAAAGTGCAGAGGCTCTATTAGACAACGGCCACGGTCCGAAGAGTAATGACTGCTTTATAGTTGCAATGACTCCTATTTAAAGGCAACAAGTAACCAAGTCACATTCACCTTATCCGGAGATTAGATAAGAGTTGCATTCACTCTAGGTTTTCCATTTTACCTGCCTACAAAACCAACCTATGGTTGTACTTCTGCCTTCAGCCTTCTCCAGTTTTAGCCAAAAAGTAGAAAATGTTCTCTTTCTCCTCCAGCTTTACACTTGTTTACCTCAAGGTAGGGCTGTTCCAGTAAGTGAACCATCAATCCATCATCTTCACGGTGGGTAACCAAATGAGCCCATTTTCCACTGGGGTAAAGCCCCTCCAGAGGATGGAACTGGGTGACGGAGGAAGGGGCCCCAGAGTAGTGCTCTGTGCTGGAGGGATGGGGAGTGTGTGAGCTGGGGCTGAGGGGATGGGGGGCTGGGGCTAGGGAGACGGGAGGGCTGGGGGGGATGGAGAGCTGGGGCTAGGGAGACGGGAGGGCTGAGGGGATGGGGGGCTGGGGCTAGGGAGACGGGAGGGCTGGGGGGGATGGAGAGCTGGGGCTAGGGAGACGGGAGGGCTGGGGGGGATGGAGAGCTGGGGCTAGGGAGACGGGAGGGGATGGAGAGCTGGGGCTAGGGAGACGGGAGGGCTGAGGGGATGGAGAGCTGGGGCTAGGGAGACGGGAGGGCTGGAGGGGATGGAGAGCTGGGGCTAGGGAGACGGGAGGGCTGGGGGGGATGGAGAGCTGGGGCTAGGGAGACGGGAGGGCTGAGGGGATGGGGGGCTGGGGCTAGGGAGACGGGAGGGCTGGGGGGGATGGAGAGCTGGGGCTAGGGAGACGGGAGGGCTGGGGGGGATGGAGAGCTGGGGCTAGGGAGACGGGAGGGCTGGGGGGGATGGAGAGTTGGGGCTAGGATGACGGGAGGGCTGGAGGGGATGGAGAGCTGGGGCTAGGGAGACGGGAGGGCTGAGGGGATGGAGAGCTGGGGCTAGGGAGACGGGAGGGCTGGGGGGATGCAGAGCTGGGGCTAGGGAGACGGGAGGGCTGGAGGGGATGGAGAGCTGGGGCTAGGGAGACGGGAGGGCTGGGGGGGATGGAGAGCTGGGGCTAGGGAGACGGGAGGGCTGGAGGGGATGGAGAGCTGGGGCTAGGGAGACGGGAGGGCTGGAGGGGATGGAGAGCTGGGGCTAGGGAGACGGGAGGGCTGAGGGGATGGAGAGCTGGGGCTAGGGAGACGGGAGGGCTGGGGGGGATGGAGAGCTGGGGCTAGGGAGACGGGAGGGCTGGAGGGGATGGAGAGCTGGGGCTAGGGAGACGGGAGGGCTGGGGGGGATGGAGAGCTGGGGCTAGGGAGACGGGAGGGCTGAGGGGATGGGGGGCTGGGGCTAGGGAGACGGGAGGGCTGGGGGGGATGGAGAGCTGGGGCTAGGGAGACGGGAGGGCTGGGGGGGATGGAGAGCTGGGGCTAGGGAGACGGGAGGGCTGGGGGGGATGGAGAGCTGGGGCTAGGGAGACGGGAGGGCTGGAGGGGATGGAGAGCTGGGGCTAGGGAGACGGGAGGGCTGGGGGGGATGGAGAGCTGGGGCTAGGGAGACGGGAGGGCTGAGGGGATGGAGAGCTGGGGCTAGGGAGACGGGAGGGCTGGGGGGGATGGAGAGCTGGGGCTAGGGAGACGGGAGGGCTGGGGGGGATGGAGAGCTGGGGCTAGGGAGACGGGAGGGCTGGGGGGGATGGAGAGCTGGGGCTAGGGAGACGGGAGGGCTGAGGGGATGGGGGGCTGGGGCTAGGGAGACGGGAGGGCTGGGGGGGATGGAGAGCTGGGGCTAGGGAGACGGGAGGGCTGGAGGGGATGGAGAGCTGGGGCTAGGGAGACGGGAGGGCTGGGGGGGATGGAGAGCTGGGGCTAGGGAGACGGGAGGGCTGGGGGGGATGGAGAGCTGGGGCTAGGGAGACGGGAGGGCTGGAGAGCTGGGGCTGAGGGTATGGGGGGCTGGGGCTAGGGAGACGGGAGGGCTGGGGGGGATGGAGAGCTCGGGCTAGGGAGACGGGAGGCGGGAGGGCTGGAGGGGATGCGGGGCTGGGGCTAGGGAGACGGGAGGCGGGAGGGCTGGAGGGGATGGGGGGCTGGGGCTAGGGAGACGGGAGGGCTGGAGGGGATGGAGAGCTGGGGCTAGGGAGACGGGAGGGCTGGGGGGGATGGAGAGCTGGGGCTAGGGAGACGGGAGGGCTGGGGGGGATGGAGAGCTGGGGCTAGGGAGATGGGAGGGCTGGGGGGGATGGAGAGCTGGGGCTGAGGGGATGGGGGGCTGGAGGGGATGGAGAGCTGGGGCTAGGGAGACTGCTAGGGCCCGTGCCATGTTTGTCTGTGATGGTAGGCAGACACCACCTTGACACCACACGCAAGGGAACATCTGAACGCACCCCAGCTGCGCCTACAGCCACAAATTATTCCTGCACGGAGGCCTGAAATAGCACTGTGGCAGTTCATTTATTACGGCCAAGCCTCCCATTCCAGCAGGCGTGTACTATTCCCACCCCCTACCCTCTTAAACACTGTCAGGATTCCCCCTCTTTTTTTCTCACCTCTTTTTCGTACTTCTCACTTATTCTAACTAAATTTCATCAACGGTCTGCATTTGTGGGACAGCCCCAATGTGCAGCCTTCCAAAATCCCAGTTGAATTAGGACTCTGCTTCACTAAAGGGACATGAGAAATCCTGAGCTTGTATGAAGACTTATATTATATATATTATATACACACATCAGCGTGTGTATACTGCCGTATCAACATGTTCTTCATTCACAGTTCCTATCAACTCTGCAAACACAAAGGTTAACTCAGCCTGAGGATGATTTGGGTTTTCCTGATGATTTGTTTAACAAAGTGCCAAGACACCACTTGTGACCTGAATGCTTTCCCTCAGCACAGATAAGCTATGGCAAAGAGGGTGCACCTTGAGGTGGTCTGTTCTGTGCAGAGTCACTGGTTTCCAAAGGGAATTTAACGTGGCGGATTCGCTGGAGTGAGATTCAGGGTCGTGGATTCGCTGAATTCTTCGACAAGGCAATTACCCCAATTTACGAAGGTGTGCCGGCACGATGCATCCCTGAGGTGACACAGGTTTGTGTAACATTCATGCGAAAGGAAAATATTAAAACGTAAATAAATAAAAACTATTATTGGAAATACACATATACACCATACGCTACACAGGAATCCTTGTGAGACTCCGAATCACATTATGTGATAAATCACAGCATTTGAGTGGGACAGTTTCATGACATCATTCACGCTCAATTTCCAGCAGTGGGCCGGTTTTTGATTAGGGCAGTAAATCTCTTCTCTACCTCCGTCAGTTCCCTCGTTCAGAAGGTAGAAAGGGTGGACAGTGTGCTCTGTCTGCTTTCTGGTTCTGAAACTTTACCATGCATGGCTTTGTGGCGTGGCAGTCGGATTTGACTGGGCCCAGATGGAACAGTGATTTCCTGGAGGGTTCCTATTTAATGGGTAACATTTACCATCAGGGACAAGAAGTGGAGGGGAGTCACTGATCTCCTACCACCCTTTAACCTGGTTGGGAAATGGTAGCGTTTATGGCAGCTAACAAACAACCTTAGACATTCATTATCATCAGTGTTATATGTCAGAATTCACATATTTAGTATTGGTACCAAAGGTCACGTTGAGCATTTAGTATACATGACATGTAAGACTGTCATCACTGGTTGCGAGATCGAATCCCCGAGCTGACAAGGTAAAAATCTGTCGTTCTGCCCCTGAACAAAGCAGTTAACCCACCGTTCCTAGGCCGTCATTGAAAATAAGAATTTGTTCTTAACTGACTTGCCTAGTTAAATAGAGGTCAAATAAAGGTTAAATAAATTCCCACAATCCATATTTTTCTAAAATGTTTTTGATAAATAGTCTACATTGTAACCAACAAAATCAACAGTATAACTAAGTGTCTCTTTGCAGACCGACAATATTCAGAACATAACTCCAGCTCACTACATCATCCACACCAGCCCAATATGCAGCACCATTGGACAGTATAGACTTGAATTTCTTTTCAATTGGTTGTTCTTCACCCAGAGGCCTCTATGAGGCCAGTGAAGTATGTAAGTGATTTGCAGGTAGCTTCATTGGTTGAAAAGAGAGCAACCCAGGCATGACTCATTGAATGGTAATTCTGTGGTCCTACAGTACTAAGTAGTATGACATCACTTCATCATTATGCTGACAAGGAGGTGCAGTCCCTAGTGGAATTCCCCCATGTCTGCTTGGTCAGGGGAGGAGAGGGGGACTGCTTGGTCAGGGGAGGAGAGGGGAACTGCTTGGTCAGGGGAGGAGAGGAGGTCTGCTTGGTCAGGGGAGGAGAGGAGGACTGCTTGGTCAGGGGAGGACTGCTTGGTCAGGGGAGGAGAGGAGGACTGCTTGGTCAGGGGAGGACTGCTTGGTCAGGGGAGGAGAGGAGGACTGCTTGGTCAGGGGAGGAGAGGAGGTCTGCTTGGTCAGGAGAGGAGAGGGGGACTGCTTGGTCAGGGGAGGAGAGGAGGTCTGCTTGGTCAGGGGAGGAGAGGAGGTCTGCTTGGTCAGGGGAGGAGAGGAGGTCTGCTTGGTCAGGGGAGGAGAGGAGGTCTGCTTGGTCAGGGGAGGAGATGAGGTCTGCTTGGTCAGGGGAGGAGAGGAGGTCTGCTTGGTCAGGGGAGGAGAGGAGGTCTGCTTGGTCAGGGGAGGAGAGGAGGTCTGCTTGGTCAGGGGAGGAGAGGAGGTCTGCTTGGTCAGGGGAGGAGAGGAGGTCTGCTTGGTCAGGGGAGGAGAGGAGGTCTGCTTGGTCAGGGGAGGAGAGGAGGTCTGCTTAGTCAGGGGAGGAGAGGAGGTCTGCTTGGTCAGGGGAGGAGAGGAGGTCTGCTTGGTCAGGGGAGGAGAGGAGGTCTGCTTGGTCAGGGGAGGAGAGGAGGTCTGCTTGGTCAGGGGAGGAGAGGAGGTCTGCTTGGTCAGGGGAGGAGAGGAGGTCTGCTTGGTCAGGGAAGGAGAGGAGGTCTGGTTGGTCAGGGGAGGAGAGGAGGTCTGCTTGGTCAGTGGAGGAGAGGAGGTCTGCCTGGTCAGGGGAGTAGAGGAGGTCTGCCTAGTCAGGGGAGGAGAGGAGGTCTGCTTGGTCAGGGAGGGGAGGAGGTCTGCTCAGGGAGAAGGGGAATGGGAACAATACAATATGGGGGATATGAGCTTTTCAAACCACATTTAGTATTTGATTTAATGATAATATGGTCCTGTTGAGAAAGCTATGCTTTATTTTGTTTAATTAAGATTATATTTAAATCAGTACTCTTTCGGTTTAACTACTTGGTTCTACTAATGCACTCAACAATATGAATTTGCGTTCTTCTATGACACATAATTACTCTTCTAAGAAAACATGATTTAGTTGTTCATTGTATAAATTAACTGTGTTTCCTCCGTCTCTCATTACATAGTCTAAAAACACATACAGTAAACCAGGTCTGAGTAAGACAATGCATTTGGCAAATCCAAACAGTGCCTGACATTCTTTAGCCAAAATCCTCGTCTCCTGTGACAGGAAATAGCAAGTCGAAATCGCCACAGTCCACAGTCATTACTAATTCAACATAAACAGAGAGTGCGGAGCAGGTGGTTGTGGGGGATTTTCAGGCTTCTATTTAATGCTTGGTGCCAATTATGTGTCATACAGGATGTCAAAGCCACAGCGTTGCCCCTCAGATATCTGGTGCTTAATGTTTATGTTAGAAAATCATTGTGGCATATGGCTTTTAATGTGCATCCCCGGGCTAAATTAGAGAAAGGTATTACCTCCACCCTCCATTACAAGGGCCCTGTGGGGGGAGGGGGGGGGAACTACTGGATGCAAACTGTAGTCTGAGGCATACTGGAGATTTACAGTCCTACCCAAATAAGATGCAGGTTTGGAGATGCACCATGTGGTTTTCAGTTTCAGTGGACTGTGATGTCGTGGTGAGAAGTGTCTCGACATGTTTTTGAAAGCTCACTGTACATTAAATGGACTTTCTCCATTCGCGATAGATTCATACAGTGCCTTTGGAAAGTATTCAGACCCCGTGACTTTCTCCATTCGCGATAGATTCATACAGTGCCTTTGGAAAGTATTCAGACCCCGTGACTTTCTCCATTCACGATAGATTCATACAGTGCCTTTGGAAAGTATTCAGACCCTGTGACTTTCTCCATTCGCGATAGATTCATACAGTGCCTTTGGAAAGTATTCAGACCCCGTGACTTTCTCCATTCGCGATAGATTCATACAGTGCCTTTGGAAAGTATTCAGACCCTGTGACTTTCTCCATTCGCGATAGATTCATACAGTGCCTTTGGAAAGTATTCAGACCCCGTGACTTTCTCCATTCGCGATAGATTCATACAGTGCCTTTGGAAAGTATTCAGACCCCGTGACTTTCTCCATTCGCGATAGATTCATACAGTGCCTTTGGAAAGTATTCAGACCCCGTGACTTTCTCCATTCGCGATAGATTCATACAGTGCCTTTGGAAAGTATTCAGACCCTGTGACTTTCTCCATTCGCGATAGATTCATACAGTGCCTTTGGAAAGTATTCAGACCCCGTGACTTTCTCAATTCGCGATAGATTCATGACTTTCTACAAATTTGGTTATGTTACAGCCTTATGCTAAAATGTTTTAAATAAAAAACAAATCCTCAGCAATCTACACACAACACCCCATAATGACAAAGTGAAAACAGGTTTTTTATTTTTATTTGAGCAAATGTATAAAACGTAAATATCTTATTTACATAACTATTCAGACTCTTTGCTGTGAGACTCAAAATTTTGCTTGGGTGCATCCTGTTTCCACATCCTGATTGGAGTCCACCTGTGGTAAATTCAATTGATTGGATGTGATTTTGAAAGACACAAGTGTCTATAAAAGGTCCCACAGTTGACAGTGCATGTCAAAACAAAATCCAAGCCATGAGGTCGAAGGAATTGTCCGTAGAGCTCAGAGACAGGATTGTGTCAGTGCACAGATCTGGGGAAAGGTACCAAAACATTTCTGCAGCATTGAAGGTCCCCAAGAACACAGTGTCCTCCATCATGCTTAAATGGAAGAAGAAGTTTAGAACCACCAAGACTCTTCCCAGAGCTGGAAGCCCAGCCAAACTGAGCAATCAGGAGAGAAGGGAGGTGACCAAGAACCCATTGGTCACTCTGACAGAGCTCTAGAGTTCCTCTGTTGAGATGGGATAACCTTCCAGAAGGACCATCTCTGCAGCAGTACACCAATCAGGCCTTTATAGTAGAGTAGGCAGACGGAAGCCAATCCTCAGTAAAAGGCACGACAGCCTGCTTGGAGTTTGCCCAAAGCACCTAAAGACTCTCAGACCATAAGAAACAAGAGTATCTGGTTTGATGAAACCAAGATTGAACTTTTGAGGACTGAATGCCAAGTGTCATGTCTGGAGGAAAACCTACGGTGAAGCATGGTGGTGGCAGCATCAGGCTGTGGGGATGTTTTCAGTGGCAGGGACTGGGAGACTAGTCAGGATCGAGGCAAAGATGAACGGAGAAAAGTACAGAGAGATCTGCTCCAGAGCGCTTAGGACCTTCGACTGGGGTGACAGTTCACCTACCAACAGGACAACGACCCCAAGCACACAGCCAAGACAATGCAGGAGTGGCCTCGGGACAAGTCTCTGAATGTCCTTGAGTGACCCAGCCAGAGCCCGGACTTGAACCCGATCGAACATCTCTGGAGAAACCTGAAAGCGGCCCTACTCATCCAACCTGACAGAGCTTGAGAGGATCTGCAGAGAAGAAAGGGGGAACCTCCCCAAATACAGGTTAGCCAAGCTTGTAGCGTCATACCCAAGATGACTTGAGGCTGTAGTCGCTGCCAAAGGTGCTTTAACAAAGTACTGAGTAGAGGGTCTGAATTACTTATGTAAATGTGATATTTCAGTTTATTTTATATAAATTAGTTTAAAAAAAAAACTTTGACATGAGGTATTGTGTGTAGACTGATGATATCATAAAAAATAAAAAAAACATTTTAGAGGCTGTAAAATAACAAAATGTGGAAAAAGTCAAGGTGTCTGAATACTTTCCGAAGTCATTGTATGACTCAAAGGTATTTTTAATGGCAGTGAAATGAGCACAGACCAAGGATGAGGCCCTACAGGATGAGGCCCTACAGGATGAGGCCCTACAGGGCAGCAAGTAGAGCTCAAGTGAAGAGCGGTGTTGCTTATAGGCAATTCCACGATAACAGAGTAACTGTAACAGAGAGATGTTGAGAATCCGATTTTTCACTTTAAAGTGAATTTCAAAAAACTATTATTACAAAGGTAAACAAATCATACAACTCTTTGCACAAGGGCGACTTTTAACGATTTACACTGAAAATCGTACAAAAACCCATTTACAGGAAGAACAGTGCAGGTGCAAAATTTGGTAACAGTTTGTGTTGTTTGTGTTGTCATTCTGTTACCAAACTTTACATCTTCATTGTACTTAAAGTAAATGTATTCCATTTTTGGTGGACAATTATATAGAAACTAGATCTGTGTTCTGTAGTCAGGGCAGCTGGTAGGAGTAGGAGTGAGTGTCCTTGAAAAGAGCAAGATGGGGAAACTGAAAAGAAACATTGCATTGTTAGGTGCCTATCTTGTAGATTCTCTATGAGGAATCCCTATGTTTAATGATGTTGTTTGAAATGTTTTTGAAATGTCCACCATCACTATTTCTCTATGTATTTTCTAGGGCAGGTATTCCCAAACTGGGGCACGCATGCCCCCATGGGTACACGCAATGCTGTCAAGAGGGAACGCCAAACAAAGATTTGATTCACATTTTCAAACGGTCCATTTATATTTTCCAACGGGTCTATACATTTGGGTGAGTTTTTTTAATCTCGCCTGAGTAGCCTCGTTTCACTGCCAAAAATACAATTAAACCATCTAGTGTTCAGCGAAATAACAACACAATGTCAAATACAAGGTAGCTTAGTCAAATAATTAACATCCAATCACATTAACCATTACTCCGTCGTGGGAATTCTACTAACGGTCCGTACGTAGCCAAACGTAGCTGCTGCTCGTTCGGTTTGCTCGAAAATGTATAAATGGTTTAAAAAAGTAAGGCCCGCATCCATGGAGACACATACCAGCTCTACTGGTAGTACTTCTACTACCGGCAGTACTACACCTGCACCTGTCGACGACACAAGTTGTTCTGCTTCCACAAGCACATCCATAGAGACACATCCCAGCTCTACTGGTAGTACTGCTACGATCAACAGTCTACACCTGTCGACAACACAAGTTGTTCTGCTTCCACAAGCACATCCAATGCTAGCATCAGTAATTCTACATTTGTTGTTAGCTCAGCTAGCATGGAAAGTGACAGTTGTGAATCTGATGCCTCCGAAGAGCTACTGCCCCGTTACAAAGGGAAAGCACCGAACAAACAGGGACGTTGGTCCATTGAAGAGGCACAAATATGATGAGAACAACATTGATTTGGGGTTCACTTATATTGGGAGTAGTGCCTTTCCTCAGCCACAGTGTGTTATATTACCAGGATAACAGGGGAGGATCGTTTTATAGTACTGGACAGCTTCGTGACATCAAATCGACTTTGATGGTCAAGATGTGTTGATATGTGTACTGATGGCGCAAAAGCCATGACAGGGAGACATAGTGGAGTGGTAACGCTCATGCAAGCAGTTGCTCCCGACGCCACTTGTGTACACTGCAGCATCCGCCGAGAGGCACTTGCTGCCAAGGAATACCTGACAGCTAGAAAGACATTTTGGACACTACAGTGAAAATGCAAGGCCTCTGAACTCTTCTGTATATTCTGCACTATGCAATGATATGGGCAGCGACCGTGTAATGCTTTTACAACATACAGAAGTGCGCTGGCTATCAAGGGGCAAAGTATTGACACGTTTTTTTTTTTTAATTGAGAGACAAGCTTAAATTTTCTTTACTGACCATGATTTTCACTTGTCTGACCGCTTGCATGATGACGAGTGTCTCACACGGCTGGCCTATCTGGGTGATGTGTTACGTCCGTTGTTGGAATTAGACCAAGGTGCAGCGTGGTAGGCGTACATCATTCCTTTATTAATGAACACCAAGAAGAAAAAAAAATAATACAAACGAACGTAAAGCTCTGTAGCGCTAAACAGCAACAATGCAAAAACAAGATCCCACAACTGAAGGTAGGAAAAAAGGTCTGCCTAAGTATGATCCCCAATCAGAGACAACGATAAACAGCTGCCTCTGATTGGGAACCATACTAGGCCAACAAAGAAATAGACAAACTAGAATGCCCACCCAAATCACACCCTGACCTAACCAAATAGAGAAATAAAACGGCTCTCTAAGGTCAGGGCGTGACATTATGTTTTATCTCGCCTGAATGATCTGAATCTAGGATTACAGGGACTCTCCGCAACTATATTCAATGTGCGGGAAAAAAATGTAGGCTATGATTAAGAAGTTGGAGCTCTTCTCTGTCTGCATTAACAAGGACAACACACAGGTCTTTCAATCATTGTATGATTTTTTTTGTGCAAATGAACTCAAGCTTACGGACAATGTCAAATGTGATATAGCAAAGCACCTGAGTGAGTTGGGTGTGCAATCACGCAGGTACTTTCCCGAAACGGATGACACAAACAACTGGATTCGTTATCCCGTTCATGCCCTGCCTCCAGTCCACTTACCGATATCTGAACAAGAGAGCCTCATTGAAATTGCAACAAGCGGTTCTGTGAAAATTTTATTTAATCAGACGCCACTGCCAGAATTATGGATAGGGCTCTGCTCAGGGTAACCAATCTTGGCAAATCGCGCTGTTAAGACACTGATGCCCTTTGCAACCACATACCTACGTGTATGTGAGAGTGGATTCTCAGCCCTCACTAGCATGACAACTAAATACAGGCACAGACAGTGTTTGGAAAATCATTTAAGACTGAGACTCTCTCCAATACAACCCAACACTGCAGAGGTGTGTGCATCCTTTCAAGCACACCCTTCTCATTAACCTGTGATGAGTTATTCACAAATAACAAATACGTTTCTATATGTAAGATGGTTAAATAAAGAGCAAAATTTATTGATTATTATTATATTATTATTTGTGCCCTGGTCCTTTAAGAGCTCTTTGTCACTTCCCACGAGCCGGGTTGTGACAAAAACTCACACTCATTCTTATGTTTAATAGATGTATTGTATAGTGTGTGTGTGGCAGACTTACAATGATGGCAAAAATGTGCGCTGACCATGGTGCTAGAGGGGGTACGCAGCTGGAGGTTGAATGTTTGAAGCAGTACGAGACTATAAAAAGTTTGGGAAACACTGTTCTAGGGCAATCAGGTACATTAAAATGCGCACAGATGAAATATCACCTGAAGTACTGAACTATTGTACAGAAATAGGTCAAACATTATGCTAAAGTTCAAATCTCTGTCTCTCTCTCTCTCTCTAACCACTCTATTTGTCAGTGAGCGGTGGCAGTGGCTGTCACCGCTACTGCTCCCTGACACACTGCACACTGTGTGAGGAGAGTGATGCCAATCTCTGTGGTCCCAGTGACACTTCCATGGCCTTCCAGCCTAGGCTCTCTGTCTACTATTGGAGGCCATGGACAGCTTCACAAGGCCCCTGTGTTGAGAGAGATGTCCAGAGATTGGAGTGGAAATAAGAGCAACTTTGTATGGGCTTTCTCTTCATCACTCCACAGCAACCTTAAAAGCCCTGTCAAACTCAATAGAGCCGTAAGTCATTGGAGTCACGTTCTGCCCTGAAGGTACTGTTTTTATTGATATTTCTGGGATAAATATGGCGTTACAATATGCCTCTTGTGTCCAGTAATATATTCCAGGATGTTGCAATTAGATGCCAGCTGAGAATCGTAATCATACTTCGGAAAAATGTTGTCATAAAGTAGATCATCCATTTCTACATTTATAGCTATTATACACAAACATGTTTATGTCTGAGAGGGCAGAAAATGTCTGGAATCGTGAATAAAAGCATCTCATGCATGTAGTGTGCAAGTGGTGCCCACTTCTCTACATCTCATTTTCTCTTGTTTATAATTTATAATTCCCCGCAGTAAAACATGAACAGTCCTCCTTTTTCCATTCATTTCCATTTTTGGAATCCTCAGATTAAAGAAAAAACTGCAGATATTTTGTAATACAGAGAATGCGCCACCTAATTAAGTATTGTTGGTTTATATGCAGTACCAGTTGTTTGGACACACCTGCTCTTTCAAGAGTTTGTCTTTCTTTTTTTTACTATTTTCTACATTGTAGAATAATAGTGAAGACATCAAAACTCTGAAATCACACATATGGAATCTACTTTGAAGGATCTCAAAAATAAAATACATTTTGATTTTGTTTAACACTTTTTTGGTAACGACATGATTCCGTATGTGTTATTTAATAGTTTCGATGTCTTCACTATCATTCTATAATGTAGAAGATAATAAATAAATAAAAATAAGAAAAACCCTTGAATGAGTAGGTGTGTCCAAACTTTTGACTGGGACTGTATATATATATATATAAATGTCTAGAGCACTTCCCATCAACATTTGCTATGCCCCTTCCCTCTCAGAATCAAGCATGAAATGGCAACTCTAAACTGGTAGAATAACCCGTTTACGTCCAGGCTATGCATGGCTGCGGCTAACATATTGGTATAATCAGGAACGCAGGACAACCTCTACACTCCACTCTCTATGAAAAAGCCCATTCACCAAACAGACCTTCCACTTGAGTGTCTCTGAGAACTCTTCATTTACTAATGGTGATCGTATTTCAGCTACGGACAAATATTGTACAAAGAGTGGGTAATGTATGTATCGAGAACAGAAACTCTCTCAGAAATGTGCCATTTTGCAAACGACTGTATGTATAAGGGAATGGATAAGGAATAAAGTTGACTAAAGTAAACAGACAAAATGGAGGGGCTGACTATGCTGCGGGTGTTCTCCTCCAACCACGTATTGGCTTTCGAAACCACCCTGAAACATCACACTAATCAGCTAGGCGTGGCACAGATAGGGGTAATCTCAGGGCTTTGGCCGGCGACACACATCGTCAGCCCCAGCGTCACAGAAGCTCCCTCCTTAGCTGCATATGGATTCCATCTCCACCTCGGAGCGCCCAGCATGCTTTGGGTCCAGACAGCCTGGCTTTGTAATGTAAATACCACTGTGTGGTATGAGTGGATTATACTGCTCTCAAATTAACTCCAGAGAGCTCAATAGCAAGCCCCATCCCTGACAAATTAACACACACACACACACACACACACACACACACACACACACACACACACACACACACAATGTTTGCATCTACAAGCCTGGATTGTGGCCTACAGAGCATTAGACGGATAGGAATTTTATTCAGAGCAAATATGACTGAAAATCCATTCAGTTAAGTCCCAGACACAGCTGTATACAATCTTCATTGAGAGCCAAAACATCTGCACTGAAAAGGTAATGGAAAGACGTTTGCTAAGCAAAAAAAAAAAAAACGCAAGAGGAAGTTGCATGTCAGTGTTCTCCCATACGTGAAAATGGAGGGGCGTTATGCCAGGTGTCAACCCCAATACATCCAAAAACACTGGAATGGGAACATTCTTCTTCCTCTGTGTCTCAGTCTACAATGGGCCTCCACCCTCAATAGCTAAGAAAATGAAAATACACTGATCCCCCCCCCACATCTCCTGCCCAAAGGCACAGGCAGGGACAGTGCAGCCTGCTGTCAGGGGACATATGGACGGCATCAGCCCCCACCACAGGATACTTCCTCCTGCCTAGCGGAAAGCATCGGAGAAGGGGCCAGTACATGATAAGACCTGAGCAGAGGACACCTATTCCCCATCAGCTCACACCACGCAGCGGAACAAAACTACAGGCAGGTACAGGAAACACCATGAGCCAGACTAGAGGGGGATGAATACCCTATATTTTGTAGAGAGGATTTGGCTTCCTATATCCACTGTGTAGCATTGTATTACATATTCTGCTAGGCCCAAACCTTTACATTTATAGGAATCTAACCTCCATTATAAATCCCAATTATACATTGTTATATAATACCATATTGATGCCCTCTTTCATGTTTTTGGTTTATATCTCTGGGTTTGGTCAAGCACAGCAGCTGTCTGTCACCCAGAAAATATATTTTGAAAAATCTATAAAACAGAACAACTTGCCCTTTAGAAAATCTAGGTGAGGAGAACCTAGGCACCACAGTTGAATGCAGAGAGGCAGCAGACATGCTTACAACTTCACATTGTCCTTTGTTACAAAACTTGCTGACATGGAGTATCACATCACAGTTGCTATAACCAGATGCAAGGCATTCTGAAACATTTCCCCTCTGTGTTTTACAGACAGGGAGGCCTGGTCAGGGCCAGAGCATGACAACGTTCGGACAGCCATGCAGTTGAAATAAACACAGCTAAATGAGTGAAATCTGGAACGGGGACACTGTGGATGTTGGCACCGGGTAATGTTGCCAAAAGTAGAAAACGGAAAGGGTGTCTAATTTTCTTGTCTGCTGATACCACACAGAAAAGACAGCAACTCTTCTGTGTATCTAACCTGCCAGGCCAGCAGGTGTGAAAAGGGGAGCTCTGAGTTGAGGTTGGAGTTTATTGACACACTCACCACTGTGTCGTTCTGGACTGGTCCTTATGTTGAGCCGGAAAAAAACCTTAGCTAAGCAATTTTTCTAATCAGGAACTACAGTATAGGTTAGGCACCATAATACAGCATTACAATTGAGGATAGAAATGTGAGATTCTTGTGTACTTTGAATTCACGCTTTTAGATTCGCTGTTTTAGGAACGATTGTTTTTGTGCATCTGCCGAGTCCCCAACAACCTAATGTTCCGGTTTTCACGTTTCAACGAGAGCCTGTGACTCGACTTCCGCTTTTGGACAATAACAAGGCAACACTTCAGCTTAACTCCTCCACATTTACTGGATTGGTTGAACAGTGTGGAAGAGAACCCCCCCCCCCCCCCCCCCGCCACGTTTGACTTATTCTCGTCAAGACCAGTATGTAGTGGAACTAGTTGTAATGCATTTATTTCAGTCTGCTACATTAAGTTAGTTGGAGTGCTGACAGAGCGTGCAGCTGAAGTATCTTCTCTGGATATCAAACGACCATGACCTCTGTGTGTTGCATGTTCTCAAAGCACAGCAAACAGCATATGTTCTCCGAAACTCTCCCTCAACGTGACCAAGACAAAGGAGATGATTGTGGACTACAGGAAAATGGCGGGTCAGCCAAGCCCCCATTCTCATCGATGGGGATGTAGTGGAGCAGGTTGAGAGCTTCAAGTTCCTATCATGGTCCAAACACACTAAGACCAACACCTATTCCCCAACAGAAATACAGTGGGGAGAACAAGTATTTGATACACTGCCGATTTTGCAGGTTTTCCTACTTACAAAGCATGTAGAGGTCTGTAATTGTTATCATAGGTACACTTCAACTGTGAGAGAAAAATCCAGAAAATCACGTATGATTTTTAACTAATTCATTTGCATTTTATTGCATGACATAAGTATTTGATCACCTACCAACCAGTAAGAATTCCGGCTCTCACAGATAAAACAAACATTCAGATAGGATGATGGGGACAATTACAGTGAAAAACGTAAGAGGGCAACAGTGCTTGTGCAAAGTTTCAGAATGATAACTTCCAAAATGAGTGTGCTACATGACATTTATCATGAAGTAAGGCTCTCCAGAGGGTAGTGAGGTCTGCACAATGCATCACCGGGGGCAAACTACCTGCCCTCCAGGACACCTACACCACCCGATGTCACAGGAAGGCCATAAAGATCATCAAGGACAGCAACCACCCGAGCCACTGCCTTTTCACCCCGCTATCATCCAGAAGGCGAGGTCAGTACAGGTGCATCAAAGCTGGGGCCGAGAGACTGAAAAACAGCTTCTATCTCAAGGCCATCAGACTGTTAAACAGCCACCACTAACATTGAGTGGCTGCTGCCAACACACTGACTCAACTCCAGCCACTTTAATAATGGGAATTGATGGGAAATGATGTAAAATATATCACTAGCCACTTTAAACAATGCTACCTAATATAACGTTCCCTACATTATTCATCTCATATGTATACGTATATACTGTACTCTATATCATCTACTGCATCCTTATGTAATACATGTATCACTAGCCACTTTAACTATGCCACTTTGTTTACATACTCATCTCATATGTATATACTGCACTCAATACCATCTACTGTATCTTGCCTATGCCGCTCTGTACCATCACTCATTCATATATCTTTATGTACATATTCTTTATCCCTTTACACTTGTGTCTATAAGGTAGTAGTTTTGGAATTGTTAGCTAGATTACTTGTTGGTTATTACTGCATTGTCGGAACTAGAAGCACAAGCATTTCGCTACACTACACATTATTGACTGTATGTTTGTTTTTACTCCATGTGTAACTCTGTGTCGTTTTATCTGTCGAACTGCTTTGCTTTATCTTGGCCAGGTCGCAATTGTAAATGAGAACTTGTTCTCAACTTGCCTACCTGGTTAAATAAAGGTAAAATAAAAAAATAAAAAATAAATAAACACTCGCACTAACATCTGCTAACTATGTGTATGTGACAAATAAAATTGGATTTTGATTTGATTTGAAGTCACCCAGGTGTCCCACACAAGTAGCCCAAATGTACCCAAGTGGCCAAATTGGTGAAGTTATACATTTTGAATGGAATAACTATATACAAAATACCCAAAATGGTATTCTAACACCCCCCCCCCCCAAAAAAAATGGAGAAAAAACATGAAAACAAATATATACACATTTACAAAATAACACTTTCAATATTTGGAAGACCCTCAGTCCTCTACACAATATTGTGCTGCTGATACCAGGTGCCATAGCACATCCATGCCTGCAGAAATACATTTGGGCATATGAACAACACTTGTGGCAGGAGCTGGATGAACCAGTTTCTGTGGGGGATGGACACCTTGGCACTGGGGGCTCCCATTCGGAGTCAGTGTCACTGTGAAAGAAAATGTTCAGTTAGAATAGTTTCACATATGAGCCCTGTATCAACAGGTATAATAAACAGATATATATAGTGTACAGGGAACATAAGGTTGAATATATTATTATAGACCTGCTAGATCTACTGTCTCATTTATATTATGACACTTCAGCTAGATCTACTGTCTTTATTATATTACAACAGACCAGCTGTATCTACTGTCTCCATTTCACTTTGGCCATTGTTGTGGGCCTGTCCTCCCCTCAACAGCCTCAAATAGGCTATTTCATTTCACAAATAATATTTTATAATATTAATATCAAACAACGGCATTAGCATGAGAAGAACTTACCAGTCCAAAACAATGTCCTCTCCGTTCAAAAAGTATTCCTCCATTTGGGAATCGCTAAATTAATCGTCCTCTATCAATTTATTCTAAAATTGTGTGTACATCTGTATATCTAGACTTAGATTTAGCTTTCCCTGACTTAGTCGCCATACTGATTGATATACAAACAGCTGAATATGCGCTTTACCAAAACAATGCTGTACGCAACATGCATGGCTTCTTCCGGTATGAATCGTCAATGGCGAATGAACCTCTTTACGCCGGAGTTTACTACAAGGGTTGGTCTTCCAACACATAAATATTACATATTGCCATTTACCTCAGCTCATTGGCTATCTACCCAGCTAGATTTCAAGACGATCAGTGGTCATTGGGTTAAAATACAGTCAATCAACGAAACAGTGGTCATATCATTGGTGCACAATGATGTCATGTATTACTTGTTGTCTTCAAATGACCCATCAGGTTTGGTTGTGTTACAAACAGACCAGTTGATTGCAATGGAACCAAACATGACTGGAAAAGTCACGTTTGGGTGTGTATTTACCTCGAATGTGTCGTCGAAAATGGAATGAGACGGAATTCACGACACAAGCGGTTCACCCTCAGTCTGGGGCTCCATGCAAGATCTCACCTCGTGGGGCATCAATGATCATGAGGAAAGTGAGGGATCAGCCCAGAACTACACGGCAAGACCTGGTCAATGACCGGAAGAGAGCTGGTACCACAGTCTCAAAGAAAACCATTAGTAACACACTACGCCGTCATGGATTAAAATCCTGCAGAGCACGCAAGGTCCCCCTGCTCAAGCCAGCGCATGTCCAGGCCCGTCTGAAGTTTGCCAATGACCATCTGGATGATCCAGAGGGGGAATGGGAGAAGGTCATGTGGTCTGATGAGACAAAAATAGAGCTTTTTGGTCTAAACTCCACTCAGAATGTTTGGAGGAAGAAGAAGGATGAGTACAACCCCAAGAACACCATCCCAACCGTGAAACATCATTCTTTGGGGATGCTTTTCTGCAAAGGGGACAGGACAACTGCACCATATTGAGGGGAGGATGGATGGGGCCATGTATCGCGAGATCTTGGCCAACCACCTCCTTCCCTCAGTAAGAGCATTGAAAATGGGTCGTGGCTGGGTCTTCCAGCATGACGACGACCCGAAACACACAGCCATGGCAACTAAGGAGTGGCTCCGTAAGAAACATCTCAAAGTCCTCGAGTGGCCTAGCCAGTCTCCAGACCTGAACCCAATAGAACATCTTTGGAGGGAGCTGAAAGTCCGTATTGCCCAGCGACAGCCCCGAAACCTGAAGGATCTGGAGAAGGTCTGTATGGAGGAGTGGGCCAAAATCCCTGCTGCAGTGTGTGCAAACCTGGTCAAGAACTACAGGAAACATATGATCTCTGTAATTCCAAACAAAGGTTTGTGTACCAAATATTAAGTTCTGCTTTTCTGATGTATCAAGTACTTATGTCATGCAATAAAATGCAAATTAATTACTTAAAAATCATACAATGTGATTTTCTGGATTTTTGTTTTAGATTCCGTCTCTCACAGTTGAAGTGTACCTATGATAAAAAAAATACAGACCTTTATATGCTTTGTAAGTAGGAAAACCTGCAAAATCGACAGTGTATCAAATACTTGTTCTCCCCACTGTCGGTGTTGGCATGGGTCCTCAGATCCTCAAAAGGTTCTACAGCTGCACCACCGAGAGCATCGTGACTGGTTGCATCACCACCTGGTATGGTAACTGCTCGGGTTCCGACCGCAAGGCGCTACAGAGGGTAGTGCGTTCGGCCCAGTACATCACTGGAGTCACGCTTCCTGCCATCCACGACCTCTCTACCAGGCAGTGTCAGAGGAAGGCCCTAAAAATTGTGAAAGACTCCAGCCACCCTAGTCTTAGATTGTTCTCTCTGCTACCGCATGGCAAGCGGTACCGGAGTGTCAATTCTAGGTCCAAAAGTCTCCTTAACAGCTTCTACCCCCAAGCCATAAGACTGCTGAGCAGTTAATCAAATTGCTACCCGGACTATTTGAATTGACCCCCACATTTTCTTTACGCTGCTGCTACTCGTTGTTCACTATCCATGCATAGTCACTACCGAGATGTACATATCACCTCAATTACTTCGACTAACCTTTACCCCAACACAATGACTCGGTAACGCCTGTATATGTCCTCGTTATTGTTCTTTTATTCTGTTACTTTTTTAAACTTCAGTTAATTTAGTAAAAAAATTCTTAAAAACTCTTATTTTTCTTGAACCTCATTGTTGGTTAAAGGGTTGTAAGCAAGCATTTCACCGTAAGGTCTGCACCTGTTGTATTCAAAGCATGTGACAAAAACATTTGATTTGATTTGAACTACCAGATGGTTTTCATAGAAAGTCAGGAGTGGAATTTTGCAAGGAAACTAACAAGGTGATTGCATTACCTACTTCTACTGAATATACTGAGACGCAATAACATACACTTTGAAATGTATCAGATACTGTAACTGTATTTATAAAATCAAATAAACAATAAACGTCATAATTCACATAACATAACATATAATTATTAGGTAGTGTGTTTGTTTACGTGTCATGTTTGAGTGTTTTAATCTGTATCAGAATGATTATAATCTTAATCTGATATTTCAGCACAAGAGACATTACAAACAGAGATAAAACAAAGCCTCCTGTTTGAAGTGTGTGTGTGAAGTGAGGCATTCTGGGGAGGGGTCAGAGGTCAAGATGGGCATTTCACTGGCCGCATGGAGAAAACGGCAAGCAGGTGGCAGGTAGCCTAGTTATTAAGAGCGTTTGGCCAGTAACCGAAAGGTCTCTGGTTGAAATCCCTGAGCTAACTAAGTGAATAATCTGTTGATGTGCCCTTGAGCAAGGTACTTAACCCTAATTGCTCCTGTAAGTCGCTCTGGATAAGAGCATCTGCTAAATGACCAAAATGTAAAACATCTGTAGTATGCAGATGTTCCTATGGGAACATTAAACAATACATACGCCACAGAGGCTAAATAGACATATTTGACAATGAGGATGTAAAGTTAAAGATATACAATATTACAAGATTAGTCCATTACCTACTTTGCATATTTACACAGTAGCAACACTGACGTGTAAAAATATCTGATGTCAGTTTTCAGAATAAGATGTGGGTATGCAGGTAGTTTGTAAACCACAATATCAAGACAGGTTTCACGCCCAATGTTTCAAAAGTACTAGTTCCTATTTAAATGTAGAAGAAATAGAGGTAAGGTAGACCATCGTGATTATATTGCCACTCCATTTATTTCTGTACCAATGTATAGATGGAAAGCACCATTAATGAAAACCGCATTGTGAAAATGGATGGAGTGGAGGGGAGTGTATGCCCACTTTACTCAGTCTGTATCATGAGACCAGACAGAGGAATTTCAAATAAATACAGGACGCCACAAAAATGTACACCTCCCTGTGAAAAAGAACTCCAGTGTTTTACCTTAGACGCCATATGCATTATACCCCTAACTTCTAATATGATTACATTAAAGCTTGATAAATTAGGAGACATTTTCTGCAAGATAACTTTTTCCAAATGCTTATCCTTAATGGAGTTTGTTTCTTTCTGACTGCCACTTACATCACTTTTCTTTTCGGGGCCAGGAGAATGGCAAAAGAAAGGCTTCCCTGTTGAGGTGCACCAAGGGGCTGTTTCAGGGGCTAGTGCAGGAGGGCATTGCCATAGGCACATGCCCACATGCACACACACCCACTTCCAAGGTATCCAAGTACATTCAGGTACAGTGGAAAATACATCAATAATAGAAATACAGGTTTCTATCTCTCTCTCCCTTCCTCGGTCTCCGTGTGGTCCTCAGATGACGGTTTATCGTTGTATCTAATGTATAAAATCTGCAGCCTGTGGTGCCAGCTGCAGTAATTGAGACCTTATGCTCAGAACGTTCGCAGGATAATATGAGGTTCCTTTAGGGTTCAACTCCCTCCCTCAAAGAGGTCTCTCTCTCTCTCTCCATGACAGACCTTACAAACTCGCTCGTCCAGCCTGAGTTACATTAGCCACCAAACTGTATTTTACCTGAGCGTAGATACAAATTCTAGCATAGCTTAATCTGTCCACTACTCACTTTCCAAAGACCAGCATTAGCTGAAAATCTTAGTTTTGGTGCGATCAGAGAGACATGCGTTGTCTTTCAATTCTTGTGTCTTTATTTGATCCTGGTGAGACTACCCAGCCTGGTTGCAGTGGAGTAAAGTACTTAAGTAAAAATACTTCAAAATACTACTGAAGTCATTTTTGGGGGTATCTGTACTTTACTTTACTGTTTATATTTTTGACTACTTTTACTTTTACTTCACTACATTCCTAAAGAAAATTATGTACTTTTTACTCCATACATTGTCCCTGACACCCAAAAGTACTAGTTACATTTTGAATGCTTAGCAGGACAGGAAAATGGTCTAATTCACACACTTATCAAGAGAACCTCCATGGTCAAGCCTACTGCCTCTTATCTTGCGGACTCACTAAACACATGCTTCGTTTATAAATTATGTCTGAGTGTTGGAGAGTGCCACTGGCTATCCGTAAATTTAAAAAACAAGAAAATGGGTCCGTTCTTAAAATAAGGAATTTGAAATTATGTATGCTTTTACTTTTGATACTTAAGTACATTTAAAACCAAATACTTTTAGACTTTTACTCAAGTAGGATTTTACTGGGTGACTTTCACTTTTACTTGAGTTATTTTCTATTAAGGTATGTTTACTTTTACTCAAGTATGACAATTGGGTACTTTTCCCACCACTGCCTGGTTGTGAAAGCCAGGGCCCTCACATGTAAAGCTATCATCATTACACTGCATCAATTGGGCTATGGTGGGGCCAATGGGTGAATGATCTGAATTGGACATTGCAGCTCCTCCAGACAAAAACAAGACCCTTTGCCATTAACGGAAACATCTAATATGCATGCTATCTTTCATGCATGCGTGTGTGTGTGTGTGTGTGTGTGTGTGTGTGTGTGTGTGTGTGTGTGTGTGTGTGTGTGTGTGTGCGTACGTGTGTGTGCGTGCCATTGCCCCTATTACAGACCTTACATTCTGAGGTGAGATGCTGGATTTGGTCAGAGTTGAGAAACAGTAAGCCGTTAGATAAATCATTCATCTGCGATCAGATTTCCCATTAAGATAGTTTTTTCCCTTTAACTGTTGGCATGTGTTTAATATCACGTAAAATCTCTCAATTTCCAGCCATTCTTTCATCACGCTCAGTGAAATTTCCCCATTTTTTCTTTCATGAAAGGATCAAAGAAATAGTATTCTTTCTGCTGTCTCTCAGTATTAATTGCCATTTGACAACACTGATAATACATTACCACATGGGATGTAATGTATCAATGACTTGTAAATCAAATCAAAATCAAATGATTTCCCCAGTAACACCTATGTTAGACAGAATTCACCATATTTAACCTGTGAAAAAAGGCACTGTTTACATGACCCCCTTTCAAACACTTTCTTGAAGATATGCCACCTTTCATACATCTCAGTGCATAGCCGATATGGCCATGGCCTATCAATTGTATTCATAATCTTATCCGTAATTTACAGTAGTCGGATTAGGTAACCTAGCGTTTAACAGCGCTGGGATAGGAACCGAAAGGTTGCTGGAGCATGGACTCTACAAGGTGTCGAAAGATTTCCACAGGGATGCTGGCCCATGTTGACTCCAACACAGTTGTGTCAAATTGGCTGCATGTCATTTGGCTGGTGGACCATTCTTGATACACACAGGAAACTGTTGAGCGTGTAAAACCCAGCAGCGCTGCAGTTCTTGCCACACTCAAATGGGTGCACCTGGCACCTACTTACCAAACCCCGTTCAAAGGCACTTAAGTATTTTGTCTTGGCCATTCACCATCTGAATGGCACACATACACAATCAACGACTCAATTGTCTCAAGGCCAAAAAAGTATGCTTTAACCTGTCTCCTGGCCTTCATCTACACTGATTGAAGTATATTTTACAGTTGACATCAGTAAGGGGTCATAGCTTTCACCTGGATTCACCTGGTCTGTCTATGTCATGGAAAGAGCATGTTTTGTACACTCAGTGTTTAAACCAAGGAAGAAGCAAATCAGGAGCAGTCTGTGTGTGTTCTCAAAACTTACGGCGGGCAGATCATCACTCAGCCAGAATGCAGATCGATGTTAATATATATATTTTTCGACCTACTCCCCGCTGGTGGAGATGATAGTAAACTCAGCAAAAGAAAGAAACATCCTCTCACTGTGTTCACTTTCAGCAAACTTAACATGTGTAAATAATTGTATGAACACAACTAGATTCAACAACTGAGACATAAGCTGAACAAGTTCCTCCGACATGTGACTAACAGAGGGAGGGGGGGGGGTCAAAATCAAAAGTAACAGTCCGTATCTGGTGTGGCCACCAGCTGCATGCACTGCAGTGCATCTCCTCCTCATGGACTGCACCAGAATTTCCAGTTCTTGCTGTGAGATGTTACCCCACTTTTCCACCAAGGCACCTGCAAGTTCCCGGACATTTCTGGGGGGAATGGCCCTAGCCCTCACACTCCAATCCAACAGGTTCCAGACGGGCTTAATGGGATTGAGATCCGGGCTCTTCGCTGGCCATGGCAGAACACTGACATTCCTGTCTTGCAGGAAATCACATCCAGAACGAGCAGTATGACTGGTGGCATTGTCATGCTGGAGAGTCATGTCAGGATGAGCCTGCAGGAAGGGTACCACACGAGGGAGGAGGATGTCTTCTCTGTAACGCAGTGTTGAGATTGCCTGCAATGACAACAAGCTCAGTCCGATGATGCTGTGACACACTGCCCCCAGACCATGACGGACCCTCCACCTCCAAATCGATCCCGCTCCAGAGTACAGGCCTCGGCGTAACGCTCATTCCATTCGATGATAAACGCGAATCCGACCATCACACCTGATGAGACAAAACCGCAACTCGTCAGTGAAGAGCACTTTTTGCCAGTCCTGACTGCTCCAGTGACAGTGGGTTTGTGCCAATAGGCGACGCTGTTGCCGGTGATGTCTGGTGAGGACCTGCCTTACAACAGGCCTACAAGCCCTCAGGCCAGCCTCTTTCAGCCTATTGCGGACAGTCTGATCACTGATGGAGGAATTTTGCGTTCCTGGTGTAACTCGGGCGGTTGTTGTTGCAATCCTGTAGCTGTCCCGAAGGTGTGATGTTCGGATGTACTGATCCTGTGCAGGTGTTGTTACATGTTGTCTGCCACTGTGAGGACGATCAGCTGTCTGTCCTGTCTCCCTGTAGCACTGTCTTAGGCATCTCACAGTGTGGACATTGCAATTTATTGCCCTGGCCACATCTGCAGTCCTCATGCCTCCTTGCAGCATGCCTAAGGCACGTTCACGCAGATGAGCAGAGACCCTGGGCATCTTTCTTTTGGTGTTTTTCATAGTGAGTAGAAAGGCCTCTTTAGTGTCCTAAGATGTCATAACTGTGACCTTAACTGCCTACCGTCTGTAAGCTGTCAGTGTCTTAACGATCGCTTCACAGGTGCATGTTCATTAAGTGTTTACGGTTCATTGAACAAGCATGGGAAACAGTGTTCAAACCCTTTACAATGAAGATCTGTGAAGTTATTTGACAGGGTCTTTCTGAGTTTATGTAGCCTAGCAGCAGACAGTAGCAATCTAAATAGTCAGGGCAAAACATACAGGAGAATTTGAAGAGAACAGCGAAATTCTCAGGCGATGAAGACAACAGAGAGAATAAATGTCAGAGCATTTCCGTGACGCTTTGTGATTGGTTCACCCAATTGAGCGTGGTACCGAAGATGGTTCAAGTTTTACTGCTTGGTTTTCACAGATGTTTTTATACCGCAACAATGACAAGATCACAAGGCAGATTTTATTGTCCTGCGTATTTTAACCTCTATCCCAGGGGTTCCCAAACATCTTTGGCCTGCGACTCCATTTTGATATTTAAAAAAAAATGTCAAAAAGTTAATATTTACTTTTCATTTGGAGCTATGACAGTTATGAATCAGTCTGACAGTACTTTTGACAGTATTTCAATCTGAAGGAAGTATGGTTTGAAGAGACTGAAATGCATCAGAAAGGTATTGGGAAGTTCAGAAGATTATCAGGCAATAATCTTGTATGATGTTCTGTGCAGAAAAGAACATCATCAGTTAGCAGGTTTCCATCTAACATTTTAATGGGAGTAAAGTACATGTCATATAACAAAATGTAATGACAGGTCTGATGGAAACCAATCATTTGTCAGTAAACTTTCCAAAATCTCGACAAAACAAAATACGCTAGACAAGGTGGGATCTTTTCGCGTCTGTAAAATGTATTATGCGAGAACTATCTGTAGAAACGCTTTTATATATTGATATAATAACCATCGTATTGAAGTTAACTTGGAGTCACGCGAGGACTTGTGTTGTCCTCCCGATGACATCTTGTGTGGTCTTCCCACTACGACATGTTCGCAAAGCTGGCAGTTTGAAAACAAGTTATGATAAACTTCCCAGTGTGGTGAAAGTGCAAGGTGATGAGCTTGATGCTCCTTTCCAACAAATATCGAGGGTCTTTTTCTGTTGACCGGATCATCAATGCTTGGTTGCCATTTGCCAAATAAAAATTCTCACTCTTTTGTGTATAATAATCTCATTATTTAGGCTACAGCCGCTGTTGGCTAGAGCGCATGTACCAATACCATAGTGGCCACACTCGCTATATCATTTATTTTTTTTTAATTGTGAGAAAACCATCAGTTGAAAAAGTGATGTAAACACATTTAACTTGTATTTTTTATTTCGGTACATGGAATTTTAACCGCAAAACATGTTTTTATGTGCACCACGTCATCACGAAAAGCAACAAATCATTTTTGATGGAAACACATCTCTGGTGGGAAAATTGATTTTTGAATGTTCGTATGAAAATCTGTCGCCAAGTGGATGGAAACCTAGCTATTGGTTATATTATTTTCCGCCCAGTCTGATATAGTGCCTGATCTTGTCCACTCTGTTCTAACGGCTTGTGGACATTGTAGAGGGAAACATAAGGAACATACAGTACTTCTTCCTAGGAGTCCTTCAGAGTCTTTCAGTGATGTGGTCCTAATATTTTGTGGCATAAACCGTTCAAAAGGATAGAGCAGAGGCGACTCCGGGATGCTGGCCTTCTAGGCAGAGTTGCAAAGAAAAAGCCATATCTCAGACTGGCCAACAAGAAGAAAAGATTAAGATGGGCAAAAGATCATAGACACTGGACAGAGGAACTTTGTCTAGTAGGCCAGCATCCCGGAGACTGTTGAGACTGGTGTTTTGCGGGTACAATTTAATAAAGCTGCCAGTTGAGGACTTGTGAGGCGTCTGTTTCTCAAACTAGACACTCTAATGTACTTGTCCTCTTGCTCAGATGTGCACCGGGGCCTCCCACTCTCCTTTCTATTCTGGTTAGAAACCGTTCGCGTTGTTCTGTGAAGGGAGTAGTACACAGCGTTGTACGAGATCTTAAGTTTCTTGGCAATTTCTCGCATGGAATAGCCTTAATTTCTCAGATCAAGAATAGACTGACGAGTTTCAAAAGAAAGTTATTTGTTTCTGGCCATTTTGAGCCTGTAATCGAACCCACGACTGATGCTCCAGATATTCAATTAGTCTAAAGAAGGCCAGTTTTATTGCTTCTTTAATCAGGACAACATTTTTCAGCTGTGCTAACATAATTGCAAAAGGATTTTCTAATGATCAATTAGCCTTTTAAAATGATAAACTTGGATTAGCTAACACAACGTGCCATTGGAACACAGGAGTGATGGTTGCTGATAATGGGCCTCTGTAAGTCTATGTAGATATTCCATAAAAAAATCTGCCGTTTCCAGCTACAATAGTCATTTACAACATTAACAATGTCTACACTGTATTTCTAATCAATTGTACGTTATTTTAATGGATTGCTTTTCTTTCAAAAACAAGGACATTTCTAAGTGCCCTAAACTTTTGAATGGTAGTATATATATATATATATATATATATATATACATATCGAGAGAGAGAGCGAGAGAGAGAGCAAGACAGACAGACAGACAGACAGAGTCAGGTAACACGAGTCCAACCATCCAAAAGTCTAGAGCACTTCCCATCAACATTTGCTATGCCCCTTCCCTCTCAGAATCAAGCATAAAATAGCAACTCTAAACTGGTAGAATAACCCGTTTACGTGCCATGAACCCCAAGACATTAACTGGTAAAGCTTCCTCCTTTTCACAGCTAAGCTGCAACATTTCCATAACAAGGTAACTGCAGTCTTGTTGCAGACTGGATATACATTAGAATGACAATTGTAGTATTTCTCCAGCCCTGAATCGTTTTGTCATTGAAACACAAGATTATTGGACTCGTAGCCAGTAACAGCTTTGCAATGCTAAAAGACTATCAAAGCTAAAAGACTAGCGATTGATCACACCAAAGAACACGTGCATAGCCGTGCACTGACATGGTATCAACAAAACCACACTGTCCTCTCTCACACAGCCCGCACATCGGATTGACTGGGGCATTGAGACGCCACTGTTTCAGCATTTCACCATTACAAATTCAAAAAGCCAGGCAGCTCGTGCTCTGGTCCAATGAAGACGTCACGTCCACTTGTTAGGCCACAGCTGGTTGGCCATCATTAATAACCTGGATGAAGAGTTTGTTGTGTGGGGTCAGGTTGGGGAAGAGGGGAAGGGGGGGGGGGGGGTGCTGTCACAGCGACAGTGTTTTGGCTTGCCACTGTGGCCTCGACTTTGGGACCACATGAATATGTGTAGAGGCTGAGGCGGATGAATGCCATGCAGCTGGGGCTAAGGCTGGTTGGGCTGTGTTGGGTGACAACAGGTGGGGGAAGGCACCCGTCCCATCCACCCCCAGGATAAGGCCATCTTTGTTGGCCACAGGTGTCTGCTGGCTCTGAACCACTAAGGCATCCTGCAGGCATTGTGCTCCCTGGTTAATTATGCATGCGCTGCAACAATTCAAGTCATGAGTTTCCTGTCAGACCTCTGAGAAATGGAGGGAAAACACAGAGACATCTGCAGCCCGTCTGTAACCGAGCCAAGCGTGTGTGTGTGTGCGTGTGAGTGCGTGTGTATCGTATGGGTTCAATGAAAGGCTATTGCACGTGCGTTGTGTCTTTAACTATTCTGTTGCCAGATATCATTGGCATGTAAGGCCCATACTAATAATGATTACATAAAAAGATGGTTTAAACAGCCAGTGACATAAGCAATGAAAGACATCTGACAAATATGTATTTTAGCTGCATCACATCACATTTGCTCCAAGTATCAAACGAGCAAGAAAATAAATAGATTCAGGAGAAAAGTTGCTGAGTCGTTTGTTTAAAAAAGGGGCTGGGGGTCCTGGAAAAAAATAAACATGTTTGCTAAAAAACGTTGCTTCCCTGTTTTTGCTTTGCGGTCCTCCAATCGAGTGTCGTTTTCTCGAGCTGCATGCCAGACCTGACACCACACACGGCCTTCAATGGCTGCATTCATCCTCTCTGATGCTTCCATGTTTTTTATGCCAAATAGATTTACATTTCCACCACCACTGCGACCCCCCCCCCCCAGCCTCACTTCTTCGCTCCTTCTCTCACCCCCCATCCATCCCTCCTCCATGCGTCCTTCCATTAACCCCTCCTCCTCCTCAGGTTCAGGCCTCTACCATGAGGCTGGCCAATGATGAAAGGCGTAGTATCCCTTCCTGCGACAGCTTAGGTTTCAAAAGGAATGCCAGCGAGGTCTCGTACGACTCAGCCGCCCCTCCATCGGACCACCGGACCACCGAAGTCTGCTTTTTAGCTGAGGGTGGAAGAATGTATTACTGTGGGGTAATGCCAGTACGTTTTAATTTGGTCAATGTTTGATAGGTGGTCTTTTTTAATCAGAAATGGATTGCTTGTGAATGAAATGATAAATTGAGGTATTGCTTCTAAAGGAAATGAAATAACGTGCAATGCCGCAAAAAAAAACAAGTTTAAAAAAATGGCAATTGGTTTGTCATCAGGGACATTTCATTGCTGCTTCTAGGTGGGCTGCGGATGGAATCAGAGTGGTCAGTTGATTTGTTGTCCCAAGTTTTGGTGGAAGCAAAATTATTGAAAACGTTCATAGGAAATAGCATTAATTGCTTTGGACTGCAGCCAAAGTGTACCAATGGCGCTCCCCATGCCTCTTTTAGATGTAAAGCAGTTGTAAATGTGTCTTATTAAATCCATAATTATGCTAAGTGTAAATCCTGGAACCACCTTGTCTTGAAGGTTACCACTTGTGAACCAAGGGACACCACTGTTGGCCAGTGAAGGCTAACCCCAACCACACAAAACAGACCTTATTCAATGAAAGCCTCCTCCTTATTCATTTGTGAGGGAGTATATTAGAGACATGGTAGGTGAGGACATGCTCTGTAGTGGCAACGGGTTGCTGTTGGGTCTAGTTGGGTCTAGTTGCCAGGGAGGAATAAGACCCACTGTCCATCTTCACCTCCCTTTCGGCCAGAGCGAGTCAAGGGCCATTTACACTAGATAATAATGAGCATCAGGAGAGCAATCCCTGACTGCACAGTGTGGACCAGTACAGTAAAGGAGAAGGGGAGGGAGGGAGGGAGGGAGGGAGGGAGGGAGGGAGGGAGGGAGGGAGGGAGGGAGGGAGGGAGGGAGGGAGGGAGGGAGGGAGGGAGGGAGGGAGGGAGGGAGGGAGGGAGGGAGGGAGGGAGGGAGGGAGGGGTACAAATGTGAGGGATCAGTGAATGAGGGTGAGAAAAGAGGGGGGTAGAGAGAGAGAAATCCTGAATGAGAGACGAGGTAGAGAGAGAAAATGAGAGAGTGTCGAGAGAGAAAGACAGAGCGAGAGAGAGAGAGAGAGAGGGAGCGAGAAAGAGAGAGAGAGGGAATAGATAGAGAGAGATCCTGAATGAGAGGGGTGGTAGAGAGAGAAAAGACAGGGGGAGGGTAGAGAGAGAGATCCTGAATGAGAGTCTAGCTAGAGAGAGAAAATGAGAGAGTGGGCGAGAGAGAGAGAAAGAGAGAGAGAGAGAGAGAGAGAGAGAGAGAGAGAGAGAGAGAGAGAGAGAGAGAGAGAGAGAGAGAGAGGGGGTAGAAAAAGATCCCAAATGAGAGGGAAGGTAGAGAGAGAAAGGAGAGTGAGAGACAGACAAAGAGATAGAGAGAGAGAGGGAGGAGGTAGAGAAAGATCCCAAATGAGAGGGAAGGTAGAGAGAGAAAGGAGAGAGAGAGACAGACAAAGAGATAGAGAGAGGGAGGAGGTAGAGAAAGATCCCAAATGAGAGGGAAGGTAGAGATAGAAAGGAGAGACTGGGAGTGAGAGAATGTGGTATTTGCCACAGAGAGATGACAGCTCAAAAGAGTGCAAATAAAAAAGTAATATTAGGCAGATGAAATGTTCTGGCAAAAAAAACATTAAACTGATAGAGACAACATAGTCTCTTATTCAGAATAAAGATCCAGAATTAAACAGACCAGTGATCTGAATCAGCCATAGAACATGTGTCAAACTGCCATATCACATTTCAGGCTGAAATCCTTGATGAGCTGAGAGGTCTGCATATACAGAGAGATGAAGGAGACCGTCCAGATTGTCCAGTCAGAACCGCACTGCATGAGTCCTGACCTGTGACCCTAACCCTGTGACCCTGTCTGACCTCATCTGACCCCAGCCTCCAGCCACCTAGCTGCCAGGTCCTAGCTGGTCACAGTGCATAAAAGAACAGTGGCTGGACATTAGGGTCTGGCTGGGGCAGTTAGTCACCGGCCAAGAACAAGGAATGAGGATTAGACACGGAGGGGTAAAGGGGCAGGATCAATGGGGATAGAGAGGCACCCTGCTGGGAGGAGAGGTTGAGGAGCACTGCCTGTCCCCCCAGGTGCTCTAGGCTCTCCTCCTTCTTCCTCATTCCTTCTTTGCCTCACCTGACTTGGATGCCTAGGGCGGTATAAGGCAGCAGCAGACTGTTTTGATGGCTTGCCTGGCATACATACAAGGAGGTGATCAATTGTAGGAGCTTTGGGCCTTCAGTCTGTGTTGCCAGGCAATTTAAGGCCTGGAATATTTAGCAATTAGCAGCCAATAACTTCTTTGTTGCTCCCTTTGCTGTATAGAAGTAACACACACTTGCTACATTGCAACAAGCTCTAAACCCTCCCTTCCCCCCTGTCCAGACACTCCTGGTTGTTACCAGCGGGGAACCTAACAGGGAAACCCTCATCCATTACAGACCAGAGGTTCGTTATGTGACTGGCCCTGCTATATCTTATAGCCTCTTCTTCATTACATTGCTGGTGAGATCCACACCAGTAGGAAGACTGGAGTTAACAACAAGCCCAAGGAAAGATCACTCGTTACCAATGCATGATTTACGTATGTTCCCAACAATACAACATGTGGCGTAGTCTGCGGAGTGTGTAGGTCCCCCCCCCCAAAAAAAAAAAAACACATCAACATTTCTACCTTTGGGATCCGTCGAGCAAGATGTTGTCCATCAATGAGAAGAAGAATGGAAGGTGGGGGAGGAGGAGAGAGGAGAAGAGGAGGAGAAAGGAGAGGAGGAGAAGAGGAGGAGAAAGGAGGAGAAGAGGAGGAGAGAGGAGGAGAAGAGGAGGAGAGAGGAGAGGAGGGGAAGAGGAGGAGAGAGGAGAGGAGGAGAAGAGGAGGAGAAAGGAGAGGAGGAGAAGAGGAGGAGAGAGGAGAGGAGGTCCTGCTCTCGGATTCCGTCTGCAGTGTTTTAGTCACAGATCCACATCTTTAACCCTGGTCGGTGGTCTGCACACCATGTTATCACCCACAGGGATGTTAGGAACTGGATACATTTATGACACTTTTACTGGCCCTCTGAGATCCTCCTTCACTCAGGGGCCTAGCGCTGACTGAGACCATGCGGAGAGAAGTATGATGTCAAAAGGGTACTAGGGAAGGGAAAGGTAAAACATACTGATACATACTTGCATGAAATAACTCAAGATCAAAAAATGGATTGTAATATCACATTATTGTACCGTGATATCAATACAATATCAGTAAGCATGCCAAATATTCAAAAGCACTCAGTCCACCTATGAGGGTCAGACTTTCCTCTCAGTTTTTCAAATGTTGAGTCATGTAATTCATGGCATTACAGCCTGTCCTTTCTGTAGAGCCACGAAGAACCAAAGGAAACAACTATAAAACAACTTTCAATGCAATCAGTCCAAATTGAAAGTAACAGACTTTACATGAACCTACCCCTTCGCTCCGCGGTCTAACTTCTCTCAGGAGTCAGTTAGACATGACGGCTATTGCATCATGATTTATGACAGATTATGATTTTCACAGACCGTATCCCGCCCTGAAAGCATAACCTGTTCACACCACGCGGGCGCGATTGGTCAACAATGGTGGGCCTGTGACAGGGTGGTGGGCCTCTCTCAGTCCGGCCCTGGTGGAGGGCTCCACCTACCCTGGGCTGTGTGGGGAAGGCTGTTTATGCCCTGGATCCTGCGGTTGTAATAAGCCACCACCATAAATAACCTGCTCCACTTCCTGGTAAAATCCCCCAGTCAATTAGGAGGAGCTGCACACACAGTTCTAATCTCTCTCTCTCTCTCTCTCTCTCTCTCTCTCTCTCTCTCTCTCTCTCTCTCTCTCTCTCTCTCTGTCTGTCGAGGTATGTCGCTTTCTCTATCTCTGTCTCCCACCGTCTTTCTCTTCTTTCCTTAATCTTCCTGGGCAATCTTCCAGCTCTCCGCCCTTAAGTATCCTCTCATATAATGGCGTGGACCGCTAGTGTGTTGTCCACTCTGTTTCTCTTCTTTTCGTGGCATCTTTTGTGTGTGTGTGTGTGTGTGTGTGTGTGTTTATAAAGTGGTTATGGAATAGATCTGGCAGCTGTCCCACTCAGGACATTTGACCTTGCAGAGTTTTTTTTGTTGCAGGGTGTTTTTTTTTCAGACTCACTCTTTTCCCTTAGCAGAGACTAAAAGGCTCAAAAGGGTGGAAAGCTAAATATTTTCTTAAGTCTCCTGGACGCCAGGTTGCATAAAAGGTTCCAAAGCCGTTTGCATCAAACCTAAACCGTTGAAACCACAAATTCTGTTTTTGTAGCCATAAAACTGCTCCCACCCCCCCAAAAAAATTAAAATCCATTCAGTTATTCTTATGAATTTAAATGAACAGGAAAAAAATAAAAGGTTTACTCCCAAAAGGAAAACATTGGGTTAAATATATTATTGCGTGGTGTGTGTGTGTGTGTGTGTGTGTGTGTGTGTGTGTGTGTGTGTGTGTGTGTGTGTGTGTGTGTGTGTGTGTGTGTGTGTGTGTGTGTGTGTGTGTGTGTGTGTGTGTGTGTGTGGGCACATGTGTTTGAGTGTAGGTGGGCGCTTGTGAGATAGAGAGAGATGAAGACGTGATCCATACAAATGTGTTAACATTTGTGGGGTTAAAACGAGATATTATTTAATCGTTCTCTTCGTTCATTATTCAACTCACTGCTTCAATCTCCAACCAAATTATTGAGAAATGATCCACCCTACAGACCATTAAAAGTGTATCGCATCAATAACTTGTTAAGAAGCTGCGTCGACACCCGCCACTTTGAGGATGTCCCCGTGGAAGTGACCTAAGGGTCAGGGTCACATTACAGCTACAAGGTGACTCCTTCCTGGTCTTTGTGCTGTGGGGATCACAACAATGGCCTGGGTTACACATGTTAGCCCTGATCTGAGATCTGCACTGTGGAACAGAGGAACACAAAGAGGGTTCCTTGTTCACTGATACCGCCTCTCCATTGATGTCTCTTTGGTCTTTGGTCTCAGGGGTGAGGCGTGTGGAGGGCAAAGGGGTTGTTTAGGGTCCTGGCCAGTCATCCCCCTTTCTCAGGGCAGTGCAGTGCAGTGGAGCAGGTCAGTGATTACAGGTGTGTATTTACAGGATGGTCTGAGCCACAGTAATGGCAGGTTATTGATGGATGAGGATGAAAGGGGGCTTCCTTTAACAGATCATGTCTTGATCAGGCAGTCAGGAAGAATAGCTCATGATTTGCATACTGTATATGTGTCAGTCATTTCATGCATCAGGGAATGTCCTCCTGATACAGCAGTTTAACAGCTGTGGGTACTAAGGTGTTCCATCTCAAATCACCAATAACCAAACACAAACTGTACAGAGGAGAGATAACCATAAGAAATGTATTAGCCTCAAACCCTTATACTTATACAGTGTAGGAACCACAAGCTTGACTTCCCCAACAACAGCAGCAGCTAAGCTCCACTGAATAGAGCTCAGAGTGCATGTGGCACATGAATAATGAAGGTCAGTGCTAAGATCCTATAGTATAACATTAGTCATTGTTCTCTCTGTGTGTGTGTGTGTGTGTGTGGTGTTTGTGTGTGTGTGTGTGGTGTTTGTGTGTGTGTGGTGTGTGTGTGTGTGTGTGTGTGTGTGTGTGTGTGTGTGTGTGTGTGTGTGTGTGTGTGTGTGTGTGTGTGTGTGTGTGTGTGTGTGTGTGTGTGATGTGTGCCTCCATGCATGCATGTCCATGTGTGTGATATGATTCATACAACCAGCCTCTGTCACCACGTATCTCCAATGAAGCGTGGCATGAAAGAAGCTTGTCCCATGGCTGGAGAAGCGATGACTAAAAACCAGATTATTCGAGAGAACATTTTCCTATTTGAATCATCTACAGACTGTATGAAAGTTGTTCTGTTGATCAATTCCGTCTCAATGGATTGCCAATGATCTGCAACCGGTCTGATCCAAACGAGTTCAGCTCAACCTGTTGTGTATCGTTCACGCATACTTGATGTCCAGCATTGACATGTTTAGACCACACGTCTTTATTTGGCTCCGATGAAACGCCCCGGCTACAAGGGTGTCAACACACCTTATATGCAAAACCACAGAAATGCTGGCCACTTCCAATGTTGTCCTTCAGCCTGGCCACCATAGCGCTGCCACGTTAAATCTTGTTTGTCAACACAAACTATTTCAAGAAATGTTCCTTGACTTGGTTTCTCTATTCTTGCATGTACTCCCATACGACCAACTGCTGACTGTAAAACGTCCTCAGTTGTAAAAACCCTTTGGCATCAACTTTAAACTTTATATCCTCATTTAATAACTTCATTAATATTAGAACGTATATTATGATGATTACCATATTAAAAGACAACTAAAATCAATCCACATTGTGAAAGAAGCAAGATATCAGACCTAATTTCCCACTCAACAGCACATTTTTATTACAGACCAATTATCAAGTAATTAAAAAGTTAATTATAGCTAATTCTTATGATATTACCATGGCTCTCTAGAGATCCCATCCAGTCACCAAACTCTCTTCACCCAGTAATGAAAGCAGGGTTCGGTCACATGACACATCAAGGTCCTGATTGCTTTCTGACCTTTGACCTCTCAGAGTTGTAATGATATCCCTAATGATGTTTTTTCTCTGTCAACACGTGGGGTCACGTGACTGAACTAGTCGTTAAAAGCAGCCAGGAGGAGAGAATGGTTTTGACATTGATGTGTTGACATCAGGTTTGATAACCCATGTTACAGGTTTACACACCTGGAGCACTGACAAACGATTCACTTTTTGAATTCAAATCAAATCATATTGAACCTGCCACATTGACTTGGCGCTCCAGTACTGCTTGCCGTGCGGTAGCAGAGAGAACAGTCTATGACTTGAGTGACTGGAGTCTGACCATTTTTGTGGCCTTCCTCTGATGCCCAAGATCTTGCCGTACAACAAGCATTTCCTCCCTTCTCCTTTGTCCCATTCTTATCAAGGATGTTGTACTGCACCCACTCATTGGACACCAACAGCCTGGATTAACATGATGGACAGTAACAGGAAGGATTGAAAACGATAGAGCAGATTAGATAGTCCAGATGCATTGGAATGTCAGGTAAATGATTGATGTGTGTGCTGGACTGTTGCCCAGGACCAGTCAGCTCCCCCGCAGCCCTGAGCACTTCCTCTAATCAAAGACTAAAGACTCAGCCCTCCCACAGCTAATTAACCATTAAGGGAGATGTCAGCTCCTTTGATTTAAAGCAGGACTGTTCCCTCACGTACACTCACAGGCGTGCACGCACACACACACAAGCACACACACACACTCCACCAAAATGCTGAGATCACAGGACGGCACTGCTAGACACTGCTTTTGGGATGCCAAATGTGACCTTTAAAGCCCTGGAGGGGGCTGATCCGCTAGACCTGGTGCCTCTAAACCCTAAATCACAAGCACAACATGAAGAGAAAGAGATGAATAGCAGCGCGAGAGAGAGAGTTCCTTTGGGTTCACTGCACTACTGAAGAATAATAGGCAGCCATCCCTCGAACACTGTTGGATCCCCTCCTCATCCCTGATGCATCGCCAGGGGAAAGCCAGCCAATTGGCCAAATGAATAGGACTTTAATAAGAGAGCATAGCAAGAGGATGTTTAACCATAGTGAGGTGCTGACGCTAAGTATCAAGGGCCAGTTGAAAGATCAGGCAGAATTATTGATTCTACGGGGGCTGTCTATCAAGAAGGGCTATAACTGTAGCTTGTTACTTGGCCGTCTTACGGTTTTGAAATTCAACTACTGCTGTAAGTTAGTGCATAATTCAATGTAAAGTATATTTCTACTGTCCTCAATTAATACAGTACTCATCGCATAGAAATAAACATTTCTCAAGAAAACGATTTGAACACAACCAATTTCTGCCCGAAAGGTTGTATCTACAAACCTCCTAAAGTGTAAATTTGACTTATGGAATTAATATTATTTTGATGTCGCCTGTTAGAGTGGTATAACCTGATTAAGCATTTTCAACACCACCACTGAGGTTAACCAGTAGACTGCACACTCCGTGTGAACAGTAGGCTACACACTCCCAGTGACCAGTAGGCTGCACACTCCGTGTGACCAGTAGGCTACACACTCCCAGTGACCAGTAGACTGCACACTCCGTGTGAACAGTAGGCTACACACTCCCAGTGACCAGTAGACTACACACTCCCAGTGACCAGTAGGCTACACACTCCCAGTGACCAGTAGACTGCACACTCCGTGTGAACAGTAGGCTACACACTCCCAGTGACCAGTAGGCTGCACACTCCGTGTGAACAGTAGGCTACACACTCCCAGTGACCAGTAGGCTGCACACTCCGTGTGAACAGTAGGCTACACACTCCCAGTGACCAGTAGGCTGCACACTCCGTGTGAACAGTAGGCTACACACTCCCAGTGACCAGTAGACTGCACACTCCGTGTGAACAGTAGGCTACACACTCCCAGTGACCAGTAGGCTGCACACTCCGTGTGAACAGTAGGCTACACACTCCCAGTGACCAGTAGACTACACACTCCCAGTGACCAGTAGGCTACACACTCCCAGTGACCAGTGGGCTACACACTCCCAGTGACCAGTAGGCTACACACTCCCAGTGACCAGTAGGCTACACACTCCCAGTGACCAGTAGGCTACACACTCCCAGTGACCAGTAGACTACACACTCCGTGTGACCAGTAGGCTACACACTCCCAGTGACCAGTAGGCTACACACTCCCAGTGACCAGTAGGCTACACACTCCCAGTGACCAGTAGGCTACACACTCCCAGTGAACAGTAGGCTACACACTCCCAGTGACCAGTAGGCTACACACTCCCAGTGACCAGTAGGCTACACACTCCCAGTGACCAGTAGGCTACACACTCCCAGTGACCAGTAGGCTACACACTCCCAGTGACCAGTAGGCTACACACTCCCAGTGAACAGTAGGCTACACACTCCCAGTGACCAGTAGGCTACACACTCCCAGTGACCAGTAGGCTACACACTCCCAGTGACCAGTAGGCTGCACACTCCCAGTGACCAGTAGGTTACACACTCCCAGTGGCCAGTAGGCTACACACTCCCAGTGACCAGCGAGACCAGTTGACCAGTTAACTACGCAAACATCCCACTGTACCTTCCCCTTACCAAAATCACATCTGTGGTAATCTAATATTCAATGATGAGCTCTGACCACTGTCAAGTGATGGCGTGAGCTCCCCTTGGATTAGGCTTGGACTTGGCTAGGGGTCAGGGCACAGCTGGAAAAGACTAGAGCCTTTCACTCTTCACCTGTATGATGAACCCTGTCACCCCATTAACATAACCCAACACTGGACAATTAGAGATCATTTAACACTTCAGCAATTAGGTCACATCTCTGGAAACACATCCATGGAGGTCCTGCAACTAACGGTCTTTCTTCCCCCACCATGGGGATGTGTTTGGACAGGTTTTAGTGTGTGTGGTGTGTGGGGGGGGGGGGGGGGGGGGGGGGGGGGCTCTGTGTGTGTGTGTGTGTGTGGTGTGGGGGGGGGGGGGCTCTGTGTTACCGAGGAGGAAGTTAGGCTGTATGACATGCTCCACTCCTACCTGTTCTCCAATTACCTCTGTATAAACACACTAAAGCCAGCCACTCGCATGCACACGCATAACATAAACCCGGTCAGCGGTCTGACATCCCCATCAGGGATTAATGGCAGATTATAATGTGGATTATAGGCCACCAAGAAACTGGCACTGGGATACTAAATCCAGGGAAAGAATTCAGTTGGTCTCATAAGAGGATTTATATCAGTTTGAATGGCATGGGGGTTATGGGCTGTAAGACAAATGTTTAACATGTTACATAAATGAACACATAATAAACTATTAATAAAATGATTGTATCTTAGTTTGAAGCAAACTCTCCCAAAATATCATTTCATAATGGTGGCGGATGGACACCTCTGGCTTGTTGAAGTGGTCCTACAGGAAATGGTGACGGACTGGAAGGTATTCTTCTGAGAGAAAACCTGAACCATCACGCTCACCACGCTGTGCGTCTGGTCTCAGAGCAAGACCTCAGAGATAACAAGGAAAGGTCACAGGAACTCTTCCACCGTCACAGAAACTCTTTAACCAACCCATAATCATCTGTCCTGCTCCACAACATAACAGCACTGACCTCAGTTTGCTGACTCATCCCAACAGGCTCCTCGCAATCTGGGATCCTTGGGCCAATCCTACCCCATTAAAGTTTACATTTAAAATGATTTGGGTAAGGTTAGGGTTAGGTAAGGGTTATGATTAAGGTTAGGGTTTATCTTTACATCCCAAGGAGTCATAGCGCCAACATGTCCCCTGTCACTACTCAACATAGACAGGTAGCAGTCTTAGTTTCTCCCTATGTGGTCCACCCAGCACCACGGTCAATGCCACCGCCACCTACCACCATGTGGGCGGATGCCATCATGAGCCAGGGACGGAAAGCCGTGTCACCAAGTCAACACCGAGACAAAACAACAAAGCGACTCTGTCTCAAATCTAGCTATTCATCCGCCCACCTCTACCGCCTCCATCACCCCCCCATTTGTCACTGGTGCTGGGATCCTCTTGTTTAAACACAGTAGGCCCCATGCCTGTCACTGAGGTGTATTAGGAAAATCTGTTATATTCTACACAGTCACAAGAGTCAAAGCATTTAATTATATTTTTCAATTTGACAAAAACCCTATCACGTTGTTTCAGTCATGACATGCTGGTATACATCCCTTGAACTCATACGTGTTGGAGGTACATTTTGGTTTGTAGCCTGGTGAAAACATGGCTAATATTATCTTGTATCTGGAGTGGCAACAGGTTCTTCACACTCAAGAATGTGAAAAGTGATACTGTAAAAAAGTACAAAATAAAGGCTTGCGAAAGCATTCACACTGCAAGAATGTGCTGCAGCCTCAGAAACAAAGGAGAACAGGGGATCCCAAAAATAACATGGAGATTTTTTTAGTTTTTTATCCAATCTGAGAATTCTAAACATGGTGTTCCAGAGGCCTCACTGGGTGCATTTCTGACCCACCGGACAGTGATTACACTTGGTCCAGCCATGCACCCCTCTATAGGTAACATGGAACAGCCACAGGTCACGTGGAGTCTGTCCGGAAACCACAGGGATAACAACCACACACACACACACACCTCAAGCCCACAAAGAGGCAAACTATAGCACCTTCACACTTAGAATCATGAACAGGCATCTTGTGAACCTGTAACCCCCTGTAGCCCCCTGTAAACCCCAAGGTCAGCTCGGTTAGCCAGTTAGCCACGAGACCATCCCCTGATTACAGCCTGCAGCCCTGTCAGTCTGCCCTCGTGTAATTTTTTTTCGAGGAGTGGCAGGGGACTTTTTAATTAAGCCGCCATCTTCTGGCTAGCCAATGACAACGGGTGGTCACGAGGCCCGGGAGCTATAGTGCTACAGCCATCTCAATGAGAAGTGCAGTACACAGAGGGGAATGCTGTCACACTAGTGAAGAACGAGCCGATAGAACGATAGAACAGAACGTTACTTTGTCAAACAGATGTATTTAACAAGAGCCTTGCTCTTATTACTCCATCTGTATTAGACCGTTTGTTTCACACTGCAGGAGGCAAACAGCGTAACAAATGGCGCAATCTTGTCAGCAGGAGTTTCGAAGTACTTGTAGAATACTGGTGCATTCCATCTAGATGTGTGTGAGTGCAAGTGCGAGTGTGTGTGTGTGTGAGTGCGAGTGTGTGTGTGTGAGTGTGTGAGCAATGAGAAGTCTTCAAGTAACATCGGGGAAGAAAAGCAATAAACTCAGAGTTAGTGCGTTGATTTGTCAGTGTGATCCTTCACATGTGTCTTTTTAAACTGCAATCGGTGACCTACACACACGTCTGCAAGCTCCCAGGAGCACCTACGGCCGTACGTCGGTAGGTGCGACACCACGCAATACGATGTCGAACCCAGGAGATGGAATGCAGGGAGACCCTTGGCGTCAGTGGGAGGGCCGCAGTCTGTGTGGAGGGCCTCATCGTGTGGAGACGCAAACACAGACTTCCACATAGATACTCGGGCCCTCTCCGAACAACATGGCCGGATGAAGACCCAATACCTTCCTGGTTACTGTGTTCTTTCGCCTCAAAAACACACTGGTTTGACACAATCTGCTGTGAATTTAAAGAGAGAGAGAGAGTGAAGTAGCAAGAAGGACGATATCGAACTAGAGCGAATATTAAAGTGTTTAACACTCAGTGCTAAACCCCTTCTGTATCTCTTCCTCTATGTAGACTATCGTATATCACCCTCAAGACACGGAGGATAAAAAGGATAAAAACATATAACGCTCTGTGGGAGAGCCAGAATGAGAGAGAACAAGAGGGAGAGAGACTGAGAGGCAACACAATGGAGTGTCTCCTGAACAGCTTGAGCAGGGGGGTGGTGGGGGTGTTAATGTGCTTATACTGGCACCCAGTCTCGGGCCTCACAGTGGGCTGGCTGGGTTATGGATGGGAGAGGGAGGAAAGGCATCTTCATTTGGAAAGAATGGCTTATGTGCTGACTGACAGTAAACACCCACAGCCTCAGAGACCTGTCTGGGGGTCTCCTGAAGGCCAATTACTACACCTCGAATTCCCCTCTTTTGCTTGTTCTTCTCTCTTGAATTCTCTCCCTCTTCATAACCTTGTCTCTGGTTAGATGTGATCTGCCTCTCTCTCCCCACCTCTCCTTTCCTCCCTCTCTCCTCTCTAACTCTCTCCTCCCTCTCCTCTCATCTCTTCTCTCTCCCCCAACTCTCCTTTCCTCTATCCTCCCCCCTCTCCTTTCCTCTCTCCTCTCCTCTCTCCTTTCCTCTCTCCTCCCTCCCCTCCTCTCCTTCCTCTCTGCTCTCCTCCCTCTCTGCTCTTCTGTCTCTTCTCTTCTCCCTCTCTCCTCTCCTCCCACTTTCCTATCCTCTCCCCTCTCCTCTCTCCTCTCTCTTCCCTCTCTTCTCCATCTCTTCTCTCTCCTCCTATCTCCTCCTCTCTCCTCACCTCTCTCCTCCCTCTCTCCTCTCCCCTACCTTTCTCTTCTCTACTCTCCTCCCTCTTTCATCTCCTCTCTCCTCTCATCGCCTGACGGTCCCACCCAGAATGCAAATTAAACCGTGACGTTCAGGGAGTCTCAATTCTTTTCACGGTACTTCCCCCCCCAAAATGATGGGCCCAATAGTAAAGATATTTATTTTAGCGGTGAACATGTATTAACTTTTAATGTAGCATGACCACAACCAGTCATGATGTTTTCATCTGACTGTGAAACGTCTGTGCACCAGCCGTTGGATGAATGAAAAGAGACATCTGTTACAAAACATCAAAATATGTAATGACAGTCTATACTATTGTAGCCTGAATTAATTGATGCAACTTGCTGACAAATGTACCCTTTAAAAAAATGTTAAAAAGTCGAGACACCTGATAAAGGGGTTGAAATACAGGAAGCAGATACATCTGTGTCTCTCTCGAGCACATCGGTTCCATAGCAGGCTGGATGGACCACGTTGATAATGTTTCAAGTTCGCTAGCGGGCTGAACCCAGTCGATACAATGTTACAAGTTTGCTAGCGAAAGCTCAAGACGGACAGAGTGAGAGGCGGAGTAGAAAGATGAATGTGATTGAAAGGACCAGAACCAACTGTCACTGGTTTAAAACCATGATAGAGAGGTGGGAGTGTTTGTTTAATTTGGAATAAGCTTTTTTATGTTCATGTTTACCAATGTGTCAGTATTTTATTTTATTTTAAACAAATCAGAGAATGGTTAAATTAGAGACCCCCCTAAGTTTGACTTTTGTTGCATTTAGGGCAGTTCGTGTTTCAGTTGGAGGGTGTGAGCCCCCCCTTGGTCCCCCTGTAGTTCGCACACTGCCCCCGCCTCCACCTCTGTTGCTCCGTCTCTCTCTCCCAAATGCAGCACCCTGTTCTTATATTCCACTGATCATGCTCATTCATCACTCCATGTACACCCACCCACCCAATCGCCCCCTCAAGCTTACACTGCCACCTCTCTCTTCCTTTTCACCCTTATCCCACTGCTGACTCACCTCCCTCCTCCCTCCCTCCATCCCACCCTCAATCTCCCTCCCTCCCTCCATCCGTCTCTACATCAGCAGTGGGCATGTCGGGATCCTGTGGGAGACCGCTGTCGACATCTCTAACTTGGCCACATATGTAGCCTGAGGTCCCATAATGAGTGGGCCCAGCCCAGAACCCATACCCCAGATCCAGGGAACCCAGGCCAGAGCCCAGAACCTGGGCTAGAACCCAGCAGCCAAGCCAGCTGCTCTGTGAACCAAAAGCAAAGCCCATTTGGGTTAGTGTTATGCTCAATGCTGGTTTTATAGTACCAATGCACAGAAAGCCAGAAGGAGGAACCGACCAGGCTTGACACGTGCTCCCACCGCAAGAAAGAAAACACATTGACGAAAAACCGTCTGAATGCAATATCCATACAGTCTAGTCAGGATGTAAGGGCACTCTAAATGTGCCCTAATGCACAGTCAAATTGTTATTTTTGACAGGTTAGTGTTCAGAGGGGGAATGTACTGTAGTCTGTCTCGTATAATGAGAGACACTAACCCGCCACTGCACGGTCTCTCTCTCCGCCAAGCCAGGATTTGTGAGTGATTGGTGGCCAGCGCTTATGACTACAGCGAATAATATATTTTCAATTTCACACCTACGTATCATCTAAATAATATTAAGATGTTTGGTAAGTGTGGCCAAAAAAGGGAGGGGGCGGGGACGTCTGGCACAGGAGGGGTACAACAATCTATTCAGGGCAGAGAAGAGAGAGCAAGAGAGAGAGAGAGAGAGAGAGAGAAAGAGAAAGAGAGAGAGAGAGAGAGAGAGAGAGAGAGAGAGAGAGAGAGAGAGAAAGAGAGAAAGAGAGAAAGAGAGAGAGAGAGAGAGAGAGAGAGAGAGAGAGAGAGAGAGAGAGAAAAAGAGAGAGAGAGAAAGAGAGAGAGAGAGAAAGAGAGAGAGAGAGAAGAGAGAGAGAGAGAGAGAGAGAGAGAGAGAGAGAGAGAGAGAGAGAGAGAGAGAGAGAGAGAGAGAGAGAGAGAGAGAGAGAGAGAGAGAGAAAGGCTGTGTAATATACTGTAATGTACAATATGGAAACAATTACTACTTGGCAAGGCTGGATTTGGCATAGCTTAGAAAATCTGCTGCGGCCAGGACTGGAACTGTGTGTGTGTGTGTGTGTGTGTGTGTGTGTGTGTGTGTGTGTGTGTGTGTGTGTGTGTGTGTGTGTGTGTGTGTGTGTGTGTGTGTGTGTGTGTGTGTGTGAGAGAACGAGAACAAGAGATAGAAAGAAGGGGAACGAGACAGAGAAAAAAAGGTAGGGGTGCTTTAAGCTCCCCTCTCTCTGCAGGACCTAGCCACCAGAACACAGCTCTCTCATGTCTGGCTGGACCTGTGCCATCTCAACTGTTCTATAGGGGCGGGTCGGTACAGATGTGTCAATTTTTTGGGGGGCCCTGTTGATTTCACCAAATAATATGTTATTGTCAAATATTTGTACGACTTTTAACATGCAAATGTGAGTCAATAACTTCCTCACTCTCCCTTCTCATACTGCACACACTGTCATAGCCTCTCAAACCTACTGTACCTTGGCCATCAGAGATTATCCTGCTCTAGGTAGAATTATTTTACCAGGTCAGTTGACTGAGAACACATTCTCATTTACAGCAACAACCTGGGGAATAGTTACAGGGGAGAGGAGGGGGAATTAATCAGCCAAATGGAAGCTGGGGATGATTAGATGGCCTTTAGGATCTGGGAGAACTGCTTAGGCACAGATCTAGGAACATAATTACTCCCTCAATCCTAACCTTAACATTTAGCATAACAACACAAAGCTGATCTCAGAATCTGGTAACTATAGAACATCCCGCTCCTGGCCATCCAGCTATCCCAGCTGCACCTCAGCACCCCATGGCCCTGTTACCCTGCCCACGGAAGCCAGAGAGGAAATGAGGGGGTTCTGATTAACTCTGAGTCTTCCTGGCCCGGGATGACAGGCCGCCAATATGCAAGGGGAGGATGCGCCAGTTCCAGGATGCTCAACAGGGGGTGGTGTTCAGAACAGAGGCTGCCTGCCCCCCTGTCGCTTGGCTGGATGATGATCACGAGTAAACAGCCCCAAAGACTTGGTGGGACTAGTAGGCTGGAGGACATAGAGGCCTGATAAAGTCACTTGTGCTCAGGAAAAAGCAACAGGCTAGGCCTGGGCAACATTCACTAATCAGACAGAAGAATGGTGTGGCGTGACTCTAACTGAGAGAGAACAGTGATTTTCTGTTAAACTGTCACAGTTATCACAAGGGAAATGATTGGATTTACTCTAGGATAAGGAGTATGAGGGGTCATCAGCAAAATATGACCTAGTTTAACCTCCTGAATGAAACCACAATTAACAGAAAACAGATTGTGAACGTCGATACATTACATATTCATGAAGCACAAATGAAAAGAAGAAGCAGAAAAACAAAATGATCCATGTTGAAAATGCTACAGTTCACTGAGGCAGGACAAACGCACACGCCACAGTCAGACTCCAGTGGTGCTCTGATCCACCGGTAGGCTACTGTAGGGGAGCAACCAGAAGTCAGAGGGGGGGGGGAACCTTCAGACAGGGAGATTACATTTGAATCCACGGTCAGCCATCTAGGGTTACTACTTCATTGGTGTCTGTCAGACGAGCCACACAGAGAATGATGAAAATGGTAGCGTGTGTAGACGGGAGGAAAAAAAGATGGGCGGGTGGGTGAGGTTGGACCGTGCATTCTCGGGAATTACCGGGGTATGTGACAGCATTTTCACAGGAAATTAGCATGTAAAAGTGCCCTTCTGGGTACAGGGATGGCGAGGGTCCTGCTGAAGTGCTGTCCTGTTACACCCTGTGGCTCTCCGCCACTCTCCTTTGTCCTCCTGGCGTTTATGCTACTCCAACAGATGGATGTGATTGGACCAATCTTCCAGGCTCGCTGAGAGAGACGATGTATTTGTTTCCCAGAACATGGCGCTCCCCCCAAGAAAACTGATTTGACAACTGACCGCATGTTAGTCCAGAGAACTGAAATTGCAGCAGAAAGAAATGAATTCAGTGGCTACTACTTGACCATTACCTGTGGTGTGGCAGCTATGGTCTAATTTCTCTGCTCTGCTGTGTGTCTTTGTCCCGCCCCTTTATCACCACCCAGAAGTGTCAATCAAACCTGGATAAACATTAGGCAGATTGAGAGGTGAAGAGGGAGTTAAAGGGAACTGGAGGGTTGCGTCTGCTGCATAGAATATACGTCCTTTACCGTGAAAAGGGCTCACAAAATGTCTGAGAAATGATAGAGATTGAGGGAAAGGGGATGGTGAAAGAGAAAATCCATATCGAACCATAAAAAGAAATTCCGAAAATAAACCACAAAATCATGGCAGCCCCTTGGAAACGTATTAAAAGCTTGTAAAATAAAAGTTCACTAACACATAAAGCCGTAATGGCTATCCCTTCCAGTGTTTTGGGGGCTTTTTTTAACAGGACGTGGCAACATGAGACTGGAAGCCTGGAGAGTACAGTACATGGCTCTGTAAATTAGACCCAGTGGCTCTGGGACCCTACTGTAAGTTTGACCTTTGAACCCAGTGACCATTGGAGGACAGAGGGACTGACCACACACACTATGCATGTGTAGCGTTTTGTTACCCTGACAACACACAACATGGATCCAGGCTATTACCATCATTGGATTCCACCGCTGCCACCAACGCTGACCCCTATTTGTAATTTAAAAAAAGCGTCCCCTGCCGTCCTTCCCCCAACCCCGTCAGACACACACACACACACACTAAATATGACCCACTCCCAAAAAAATCAACATGCAGCAGTCCATGTCTGGACAAATTGGAGTTAAGTAGCCGCTGAGGAAAAAAAGGCAGGGGGAATTAGCTACTGGGATCTGGTCTCCGTTCAGCCTAAACGCTTGTGATTGGCCCCGCTTAAAAAAACGACATGTCGCGAAACGGGGGGGGGGGGGCGACGACTCCCCGGTCCATCAGAAAATTCCTTGATGCACTGAAAAGTGAATAAGCTGACGATTCGTATAGCCTTGTTTTAGTCTTTGAGTTGAAGTACCCTGTGCACTCTTTCGAAGCTGATTGGATCCACTAAAACGTTCTCTGTCCCTAGAACAGAAACCTGAGGTGCTACCCCATGTGACAAACCAAGTGTCCTAGACAACGTCTCAATTCTTCCCCCCCCCTCAAGGGTGATGAAAGTAGCAATTTATCACGTTTTACACTAGGAAATGAGAGGCATCTCAGGAAGCCTGTCAAAATACAGGGCTTGGGTTACCGAGTCGTTCCAGGATACCCTTCATGTTAGAGACTTGCCCACGGCATACAGTCATAGTTCCCTCACAGGCCAAGGTGTTTCCCATGTGTACTGCTCCCACAGAAGGTGATGTCTAAATATTTTCTCAGTCTGAGGTAATGGCGTCTTTTGGGATAAGGTGAAAGCTCAGTTACAGGGGTTTTTCCTATGTATGTCTTTTAGTTACACAACACCAACACTGGTGACAGACACTGCCACTGAGGGCCTGGGCCGTATTCAACCACAACAGGTTGCAGAATGTCTGGGGTGAAAGTAAAGAACACTGCAGTAGACTGATGTTTGAGCCAGCAGTACAGGGAGATCCTCATATCCTCTCTGGCAAACCAATAATAATAATCGAAAGGAACAATTATTTTTCCCTTTATGCTGTGAGAGCCTGGCCTGTGAGGCAGCCCATTAGCAGCTAGCTGTTAGCGTAATGTTTGGCGGCACTAACACTTGCCCAACACTTCTCCACATCTACATCCAAACTTCTAATTAAACAACTCCGCTAGCGACCGTCCAGCTAGCGGCCAGTGGAGAAGTCTACTCTGAGAGGAAATTTAACTAAAGACCTAGCACTTTCTGACATCTACATTTATGCCAGGCTTAAAAGACACCTTATATTGACAATTACAAGTTCCTCGAAAAAAAAACTAAAAATGAAGAAAATAAAAGAATGTGGATGAAATGGAGATCATTCAAACCAGACATCTGCGCATTTGTGGCTGAAGTCTGTGTCTGAGAGAAAACTAAGCTTCGTGCAGGATACAGGGAAATAGGACAACGTATTAACCCCCACCACTACTGAATATTAATCAGTAGTTAATAAAAGGAAAATAAAGCGATGGCCACTCCAAATATTATGAAAGTGACACTACCTTTATTTTAATTTTGCAGCTTTTTAAAAATCTAAAATCAACAGCTGAGCATTCAGCACTCCTGAAATAGGGAGGAGGGGGGATACAATCAGGAAATAAAAATAACAGGGTTGGTGGAGAGAGGCCTTTTGACATGCCTCGCCGTGGCTTGTTCAGGTTTCAGATGGATCTGTTGTGGATTTGGATTTCTGTGAGAGTCTGAGACCTCGGGTTTCCATGTTCATAAAAAGGTTTGCCACTGCGAAAAACTCCACGAGGAACATTTAACTGTCCGTCTAAATTCTTGTTTTGCGTCCTTCATTGAAAACCATTGTCTTTTGAAACGGAGAAACCCTCCAGTCGTTGAATTTGATCCACTTTACTGCTGATTTTTTCAAAAACGAAATTATAAAATTGCAATTTCGCAAAAATATTGTTAACAAGATATTTAAAATAAGAGGCTGTACTATACAGATCCCACTTTTTCATACGTACTGTACATCTGAGGCACACAGTTCTCTGTCCTCAGGTTGATATAGAGTTACCTGTTTTCCTTCGTGTGAGTGTAAAATGTATTCATATGCTCCTGAGAGGGCTCGGATGGGAAGGAGACTGTTTTCCGAGCGATAAAATCAGTTGGCACCTAGCGAGAAGCCGGCATCACTGTTCTCTGGCAGTGCATTAGTGTACATAGGCAAGATGAGAACAAGTCACACATGGGACCAGGAATAATACTGTATGAGGCCTCCGCTTCTACCACTACCAAAATATTCTACCTCTTATTTGAAGGAAAAAGTGGGTACGTAAGAAAAATAAACGGGAAAAAATGACTGAATTCACTTCTTTTATATATTTCAAGAAAATTCTAACATAAAATATGAAAATTGTATTTGGTCATTTCTAAGTGTTCTGTGTTTTACAAAGATCTGACTTTTTTTTGTCAAGATTAGTCTTTGGTTTGAGTGTTGCACAGAGCAGCTTCTCAATGACTGTGAAAGATAGTCTAGAGGTTCGAACGTTGGGCCGTTAACTGAAAGGTTGCTGGTTCAAATACCTGAGCTGACAAGGTGAAAAATCTGTTGATGTACTCTTGAGCAAGGCACTTAACCATAATTTGCTCCATGAACTACTATGGCTGACCCTGTAAAACAATCCATTTCACGACACCTAACTGATGCATGTGATAATAAAACACATGTGTGTAAGAAATCCTTATGTGGTTCTGTATTATGCTACGGAAAGGTGTCTAAGCTACCTGAAAGCCTCCTTAGCCAGTCCGACGTCAAAAGTTATTAGCCAATGTTTATCGTGTGGATTAACACCGTGTACAGTACAGAATGAGTTTATTTATTAAAAACTGCTAATTCCAGGAACAACCGATAATTACTAATAAAGGGACTTTCGGAGAACCCTTTTTTGAGGTTATTTATTTTGCAATTACGTTTCATTTTCGGGACGGCAACATTTAAATGAGGGTGTGGGCTGATGGTAACAGACAGCTTTGGCGCTGTTCTGGAATAGACTGACATTCATCAGCGTTTATTTGCCCAGTCAGCTGATACCAGGCGGCTCGCAGAAGGAGCCTGTTTTGAAAAGCTCAGGCCTGGATTTTTGTTATTAGAAATTCAAACTTAGTTGCATGACAAGTCTAAAGCACGGCACAACGCTGCGTGCAGGCCCAGGTCGAGGGTTAAAAGGCGTACGCAGGCACCTAGCCCGTGTGTTCCGAACACACACGCACACACACACACACACACACGCAAACAGAAATATTATGTATACACACATACAGTAGCAACCTCCGCCCCTCGCCACCAGCCCATCAAACATTGGTCCTCTGTCCAAAGCCCACGTGGCCCTGTGGCCAACCACTGTGCTGTGCCCCTCTCTCATTCCCACCTACAGTGCCTACCTGCCAAACCACACAGTGGACTGAGCCTCCGACACACAGGCAGCAGATACATCTCCTTCCCTCTCACACGACGCCTAACAATGGAGGGCTTCCCGATGACAAGGGGTATCGGGGCTTTCCGATAACAAGGGCATCATGTCAGAGTGAAAGTGGATGCTTTCAGACTTGACATTCGAGAAGGGGTTCTTGCTAGAGTTGAAAGACTCAGTGGCAGTTTAAGTTCAATTCCTGTCCAGTTGCATTGGATACGGAATTTACAGTGCCTTGCGAAAGTATTCGGCCCCCTTGAACTTTGCGACCTTTTGCCACATTTCAGGCTTCAAACATAAAGATATAAAACTGTATTTTTTTGTGAAGAATCAACAACAAGTGGGACACAATCATGAAGTGGAACGACATTTATTGGATATTTCAAACTTTTTTAACAAATCAAAAACTGAAAAATTGGGCGTGCAAAATGATTCAGCCCCCTTAAGTTAATACTTTGTAGCGCCACCTTTTGCTGCGATTACAGCTGTAAGTCGCTTGGGGTATGTCTCTATCAGTTTTGCACATCGAGAGACTGAAATGTTTTCCCATTCCTCCTTGCAAAACAGCTTGAGCTCAGTGAGGTTGGATGGAGAGCATTTGTGAACAGCAGTTTTCAGTTCTTTCCACAGATTCTCGATTGGATTCAGGTCTGGACTTTGACTTGGCCATTCTAACACCTGGATATGTTTATTTTTTAACCATTCCATTGTAGATTTTGCTTTATGTTTTGGATCATTGTCTTGTTGGAAGACAAATCTCCGTCCCAGTCTCAGGTCTTTTGCAGACTCCATCAGGTTTTCTTCCAGAATGGTCCTGTATTTGGCTCCATCCATCTTCCCATCAATTTTAACCATCTTCCCTGTCCCTGCTGAAGAAAAGCAGGCCCAAACCATGATGCTGCCACCACCATGTTTGACAGTGGGGATGGTGTGTTCAGGGTGATGAGGTGTGTTGCTTTTACGCCAAACATAACGTTTTGCATTGTTGCCAAAAAGTTCAATTTTGGTTTCATCTGACCAGAGCACCTTCTTCCACATGTTTGGTGTGTCTCCCAGGTGGCTTGTGGCAAACTTTAAACAACACTTTTTATGGATATCTTTAAGAAATGGCTTTCTTCTTGCCACTCTTCCATAAAGGCCAGATTTGTGCAATATACGACTGATTGTTGTCCTATGGACAGAGTCTCCCACCTCAGCTGTAGATCTCTGCAGTTCATCCAGAGTGATCATGGGCCTCTTGGCTGCATCTCTGATCAGTCTTCTCCTTGTATGAGCTGAAAGTTTAGAGGGACGACCAGGTCTTGGTAGATTTGCAGTGGTCTGATACTCCTTCCATTTCAATATTATCGCTTGCACAGTGCTCCTTGGGATGTTTAAAGCTTGGGAAATCTTTTTGTATCCAAATTTTGCTGAATAATTTTGCACGCCCAATTTTTCAGTTTTTGATTTGTTAAAAAAGTTTGAAATATCCAATAAATGTCGTTCCACTTCATGATTGTGTCCCACTTGTTGTTGATTCTTCACAAAAAAATACAGTTTTATATCTTTATGTTTGAAGCCTGAAATGTGGCAAAAGGTCGCAAAGTTCAAGGGGGCCGAATACTTTCGCAAGGCACTGTATCTATATGAAGTAACCTCCGGAATTGACTGGGATTTAGATGGAATTATCCGATTATGACAGTGTGCGGGGACCTCAATCCTACTAAACTTCACTCCTTTTGAGATTGCTCTGTTTTTCGTTTTGTATCAAGCTGCGATATTTGAATCCTCTGGTGGAACTCTCTCTTCCTTCCTGACACATCCTTCTTACCCTCTAGCTCATCAGCAATATATTACCATGGAGACAGAGAGCCTCTGAACATTCCTGCGTTCCTCCCAGACTCTAAAATACTGCTTTAATGATGGCCCCTGAGACTGGGACCCCTGATAACACCAAGGCCTCTCTTCACACACGTATTCTTCACACATGCAAACATGCACAGCTAACACACCCTAGCATGCACACATGAAAGCACACACACACATATGGATACAGACACACACATTCATATAAAGACACATACATGGATAGACACAAGAAGACGCATGCACGGCCACATACATGCACACAAACATATCCTTGCATGCACTGCCATACACACGCACGCACACACTGCCAATAGCATTAACAGTACTCCTTGCAACTCGGCTCCAGGACAGTCGTACTGGGTATAAGTGGCCCCGGTAGCTTGGAACAGTCTAGGCCTTGCGCTGGCATCGTCCGTGCCAGGTGTTTACCTGGCACCCACTGATGCAGCTGTTTTACATGCTCACATCCACCCACCCCTTCAGCCTTGAGTCAACACCCCCTTAAAGAGTAACAACATACACCAGGTAAGCAGGCCAAGTTCCTTCCATCCACCATGAGGCCAAGTTCCTCTCCCGGTCTCCCCAGAGCTCCTTCTCTAACCCTGGGCGTTATTAAGCCTCGAGGCAGGGGTCAGCGGAGGTAAGGACAGTGTAACTCAATCTTTTTTAATTACAGGCCTCAGCGGTGCGATAAGCAGGTCAGCTCATACCGCTACAGCCAGGGAGCTGTGAGGGAAGCGGCAGGACTCCTGGCATAGTATCAGACCAGCCTGTCGACCTTTCTCTTTCAGATCACTATCTGTTTTGAGATTGAGGCACGTCGACATACCATCATATCAGCGCATCAGAGCCATCCACAGATGTGCCATGCCTCACTTGCTAAAGGATTGTCATCACAGCACAGTGCACAGAAGCTAACAACAGATCTAGGGTAACTGAAACTGAGTGGATGACCTCTCTCCGTCCTGCTCTCTCTCTCATCCCTCTCTCTCGCTCTCTCTCTCTCTCTCTTCAGATCCAGTTCTACTGTAATACTCCCACTACTCAGGAACTATGGATGTCAGGAAATCAGGCAGGACAATTTCCTCTTGCGGTAAGTAATGCCAGCATGTTGGAGCGTAGGTGCAGAGGGGAGCGGCAGGTTAGATGGGTAGGATACTGTACTGGGACAATCTGATTCCACTGACCCCATGCTGCTGTCTCCAGTCCTGGGCCTGGGCCTGTCATGCTGAGCAGCGTCAGGGTTATGGATCTAAGAGAAGCTGCGGGCTGGATGTGGATGGCTGAGGGATGCCTGGGGATCCCTGTGATACTGTACTCAGCAGCACACACTACTGTATAGACGACCTCCTCCTGGAACACCACTCTCATCCCCACTTAGCAAAGAGCTCTACAGACAGAATGGCGGGAGTGGTAGAAGTGACTGGACAAGAGGGCAGAAGAGGATGGAGGGAGGAATGGAGAAGGGGATGGCAGATGAGGCAAAAGGGAGGGAGAGTTGAGCAGACTCCCATAGGCTCACCCTAACAGTCAGTTTAATAACGGAGGACAGAAAACACAAACAGGACATATACAGTAGGATATGGCACTGGAGTGACCCTGGAGTACACAGACGGCTTCATTTCACCTGACATTTACATTTTTATTGAATATTAAAACATACAACCTACCTCCTGCAGTGAAGCCTCTCAACATTTACAATACATTCAGTCATCTAGCAGACACCCATCCAGAGAGACCCACAGGAGCAACCAGGCCCAAGCTCCCAACCGCCAGGACACCAGTCATCCACGACCCCCCCCCCTCCCACACACAGTTCCGAGAGCTGCCCCTCAACCATCCGAGACCCCCCCCACACACACACACAGAGTATCAAATCATTTTTAGGTAACAATTAAGTACCTTACTATGATTGTTTTTAATAAAAAAACTAGCTGTTATTGGCAGAGAGGTTTGGAACTCTCTTTCTTTTTGGTCTATTAACAAATTGTCACCAGGCAAGTCAAAACTCCATCCCACCAAAACAGGCTGAAATTTCAGGCGGTCTTTTCAAACATCTCTTACACTAAAAGGGCATTGTCTTCTTCACACTATTATTTCAACCTCATAGTGTGGAAATATAAAACACACGGAAAACACACGTTTCTGACTGCACTGGGCCTTTAATAATGTGTTGTCTCAGCATGTCCACTTCTGATTCAAGGCCTCTCAGGCTGTGGTTTGGGGTGCAGAGTGGAAGACACCTACGCACAACACTTCAGGGATTGGTTTGAATAGCTGCCTTTTAGCCTCCGTTCGTCCATCATACAAATACTTGTCTTAACAACATCTCTTAAATCATTTTGACATCATCGCTATAACATGTTTTTCTTGTGGAATACTGTAAATACCAGCTCTTACTTTGATATCATGTCCCTTCCTTTTTGGAGAGGGTCCCTGACGGGGGGTTTTGGGAGGGCAGGAGTGGGAAGTACACGGAAGGAGAGACGCTGCACCCGGCCAAAGCAATCCGATATCATCACTCTTTCATTTGGCTGGCAGCCTTTCCCAGGTAGTATCACAGTGACTGTGCAGAAAGAGTAGGGCTTTTCATTATGCTTGGAAACCCTGAGGGTCACAGAGAGGAGGGGAGGGAGATGGAAGCTATGATGCCGTCATTCACCTATAAGGAACTAGTCAAAATTGCAAAACAACGTCCTAAAACCCATTATAGGCCTACGTAGCTATTCTGAGGCAGACTGAGCACTGTCTATGAGTCAACAATGACGATGTGGTTAAACTACTACACCATGCGTGTTTTCAAAGGTAGAACGGTTCTAATAACAGTTGCTCTGGCAGGTCATTTAGTGCCTACGTCAGTGTGACAGTGCTAACTATATTTAGCCACCTTGCTGTGGTTACGGAGAACAGAAACAGGGAGGAGAGGGTTTGGACGAGGGTCCAACTCAATGGCCCGTAACACAGGTGCTCCGCTTGGAACCAGCCAAGTACAGACGGTGACATCATCCCTGGTTAAACGTTGATAGCTCCTCAAGTCTACTGGATTACTGAGCTTGGTCAGTACGGGTGAGTCACTGAAACACAACAGTCCAAGTGTGGGGCGAACATACACACACGAGCACGCACGTAGGCGCACACACAAATGCATGCATGTTAGGGTACACACACACACACACACACACACACGCACACGCACACACTGGGGTCAAAGCAAGAGAAAATGGACGTATGTAAATTGGACTTGTGTAAAACTACATATGCATTGCGGTTTCATCCTTCGACACCAAATAATGACATAATGAACCACATCGGTTAGCGGGAAGCAAACACGTGTAAACAGTAAGCCCACCGCATGGCAGCAATTAACATAAATCTCAGCCATAAAAGGCATAGAAAACAGCCGTGAAACGTAATTGAGCAGAACCACGGGTAACTGTAGGTTACAAAGCGCTAGGCTAGGAGGACATGCACATCGAGAAATCATTTCAGAGAAGCGTCTAGCATCTCTGTCTGCACTGCACAATTCAATAAGCTGTGAAAGATGTGCTGCGTTATGGTTGGAGCCTCTTCCAGTCCGACTAACATTTCACTGTGTCAGAGGGTTTTCGCTCTCTGCCTTGGGTGCTCTCTCTCTCTCTCTCTATTTTTCTCTCTCTCCCTCTCTTGCTCTTTCTCTCTCTCACTCCAGCTCTCCATCCTTAAAGAGAAAGTTTTCCATTGGCATAGACCTCCCTCTGAGAAACCATTCTCCTCTCCCCCCTGTTAAAACCAAACAACTGCTCAGCATTAAGGTGTGGATCTGTCATTAGTTAACTCTCCCTGGCAGAGGAGACCATTGTTATTGTACAGAGTGGTATTTGCACAAGTCGTATCTTTGGAGAGAAACAGTATTTCTGCGGCTTTTCCCCTTTCCCGGTCTGAGTGGATCCAGTTTCCCCTGGCCTGCCCCTGGCTCAGTCACCTAATTCACATTTTGTAATCAGGGTTCTGAATTCCCTGGAAACTTGACCCGGCAATGAAGGCCTCACAGTGATTCTCTGGATGATCACACTGGATCTGTGCTGGACACATTCTGCACCATTCCAAGGAAACAACAGAGATGATGGTGGAGGTTTGGTTTGTGTCTGGCAGGAGGGTGAGAGAGGGAGAGAGAGAGCAAGAGAGAGAGAGGGGGGGGGAGGAGAGAAGGTGTCGGGCAAGTAGGATGGAAAGAGAAATGGAGGGCATGCAGTAGGAGAAAAAGGGAGAGAAAGAGAGTGAGAGAAAGAGCGATAGAGGGAGAGAGGTATACAGTGCCTTTGGAAAGTATTCAGACCCCTTGACTTTTTTCACATTGTGTTCTGTTACAGCCTTATTCTAAAATATATATTTTTTTAATCCTCAGCAACACAATAACCCGTAGTGACAAAGTGAAAACTTGTTTTTTGACATTTTTGCAAATGCATTCAAAATAAAAAACTGAAATACTTTATGTACATAAGTATTCAGATCCTTTGCTATGAGACTCGAAATTGAGCTCAGGTGCATCCTGTTTCCATTGATCATCCTTGATGTTTCTTCAACCTGATTGGAGTCCACCGGTGGTAAATTCAACTGGTTGGACATGATTTGGAAAGGCACACACCTTTCTATATAAGGTCCCACAGTTGACAGTGCATGTCAGAGGAAAAACCAAGACATGAGGTCGAAGGAATTGTCCGTAGAGCTCCGAGACAGGATTGTGTCGAGGCACAGATCTGGGGAAGGGTACCAAAACATTTCTGAGGCATTGAAGGTCCCCAAGAACACAATGCCTCCATCATGCTTAAATGAAAGAAGTTTGGAACCACCACGACTCTTCCTAGAGCTGGCAGCCCAGTCAAACTGAGCAATCGGGAGAGAAGGGCCTTGGTCAGAGCTCTAGAGTTCCTCTGTGGAGATGGGAGAACCTTCCAGAAGGTCAACCATCTCTGCAGCACTCCACCAATCAGGCTGTCACGGCCGTCTTCCTGGCTGGAATAAGTGGACCAAAGTGTAGCGTCGTGAGCGTACATTACTTTATTTATAATTTCGCAACAAAACAATAAACAGTACAACGAAATGACTGTGAAGCTTAACTTAGGCTATGATGCCTCTAACAAAGTCAACTACCCACACTGAAAGCAGGGAAAAGGGGCTACCTAAGTATGAAATCCCAATCAGAGACAACGATAGACAGCTGTCCCTGATTGAGAACCATACCCGGCCAAAACATAGAAATAAAGAAACATAGAAATCAAAACATAGATTGCCCACCCCACATCACACCCTGACCAAACCAAATAGAGAAACGGCTCTCTAAGGTCAGGGCGTGACACAGGCCTTTACGGTAGAGTGGGCAGACGAAAGCCACTCCTAAGTAAAAGGCACATGACAGCATGCTTGGAATATGCCAAAAGGCACATAAAGAATCTTAGACCATAAGAAACAAGATTCTCTGGTCTGATGAAACCAAGATTGAACTCTTTGGCCTGAATGCCAAGCGTCACTTATGGAGGAAACCTGGCACCATCCTTACGCATAGTGGTGGCAGCCTCATGCTGTGCGGATGTTTTTCAGAGGCAGGGGAGACTAGTCAGGATCGAGGCAAAGATTAACGGAGCAAAGTACAGAGAGATCCTTGATGAAAACCTGCTCCAGAGCACTCAGGTCCTCAGACTGGGTTCACCTTTCAACTGGACCCTAAGCACACAGCCAAGACAACGCAGGAGTGGCTCTGAATGTCCTTGAGTTGCCCAGCCAGAGGCAGGACTTGATCCCAATTGAACATCTCTCTCACAGAGGTTGAGATGATCTGCAGAGAAGAATGGGAGAAACTCCCCAAATACAGGTGTGCCAAGCTTGTAGCGTCATACCCAAGAAGACTCAATGCTGTAATCGCTACTAAAGGTGATTCGACAAAGTTTTGAGTAAAGGGTCTGAATATTTATGTAAATGTCATATTTCCTTTCTTATTTTTAATAAATTAGGAAATTATGTAATTATGTGGTATTGTGTGTAGATTGTCTTTTCCCCTCATCAATGTAATACATTTTAGAATAAGGCTGTAACATAACAAAATTTGGAAAGAGTCAAGGGGTCTGAATAGTTTCCAAATGCTCTATAAGGGGAGAGGGGGGGGGGGGGGGGGGGGTGCGAGGGAAAGAAGCCTTGCCTTTGTCTTGTCTCTATTATGTTTTGGTCAGGGTGTGAGTTGGGGTGGGCATTCTATGTTTTGTGTTTCTATGATTTTTTATTTCTATGTTTTGGCCGGGTATGGTTCTCCATCAGGGACAGCTGTCTATCATTGTCTCTGATTGGGAAACATACTTAGGTACCCTTTTTCCCACCTGTGTTTGTGGGAAGTTAACTTTGTTTGATGGCACATAGCCTTAAGCTTCATGGTTTGTTTTGTATTGTTTATTGTTTTGTCGGGCGTCATTTCGAATAAAAGAGAAAATGTACGCTCATCACGCTGCTCCTTGGTCCAGATCTTGTAACGGCCGTGACAGCATTAGCTTGGAGGTGTCAGGGACCAGATAAGTCCTGTTTAAACATTGACTGGAACAGACTGGGGAATGTCAACAGACACCCAGTACCCAGGTCTCTGTGATGTGAGCAGGGCTTCTAGGCAGGCAGGCACACAGTCCTGCCGGAACTATTAATCACTGCCACTAGACAACAAACAGTGACAACAAGTTGAAGTGATCGACTGAATTGGTGGCCATTTAACCAGAGACCATACTAGAGCTTACTGTATAAGATGGTGAGGAAGGCATGGATCTCTCATGCAGTGTGTTGATTATCACTGATACAGTGGGGAGAAGAAGTATTTGATACACTGCCGATTTTGCAGGTTTTCCAACTTACAAAGCATGTAGAAGTCTGTAATTTTTATCATAGGTACACTTCAACTGTGAGAGACGGAATCTGAAACAAAATTCCAGAAAATCACATTGTATGATTTTTAAGTAATTAATTTGCATTTTATTGCATGACATAAGTATTGATCACCTACCAACCAGTAAGAATTCCGGCTCTCACAGACCTGTTAGTTTTTCTTTAAGAAGCCCTCCTGTTCTCCACTCATTACCTGTATTAACTGCACCTGTTTGAACTCGTTACCTGTATAAAAGACACCTGTCCACACACTCAATCAAACAGGTGCAGTTAATACATAGATTCCGTCTCTCACAGTTGAAGTGTACTTATGATAAAAATTATAGACCTCTACATGCTTTGTAAGTAGGAAAACCTGCAAAATCGGCAGTGTATCAAATCCTTGTTCTCCCCACTATATATATATATATATATATATATATATATATGTTGTGTTACATGTGCTGTATCCAGGCACTCAGCGTTGCGTTGTGCATAAGAACAGTCCTTAGCTGTGGTATATTGGCCCATATACCACACCTCCTTGTGCCTTGTTGCTTAAATATATATATGGACCAGGTGAATCAAATTAAAATGTATTTGTCACGTGCGCCGAATACAACAGGTGTGGAGACTACAGTGAAATGCTTACTTACAGGCTCTAACCAACAGTGCAAAAAAGGTATTAGGTGAACAATAGGTAAGTAAAGAAATAAAACAACAGTAAAAAGGCAGTGAAAAATAACAGTAGCGAGGAATCCAGGTGAAAGCTATGATCCCTTAGTGATGTCACCTGTTAAATGAACTTTAAATTAGTGTAGATGAAAGGGAGGAGACGGGTTAAAGAAGTCTTTTTAAGCCTTGAGAAAATTGATACATGGATTGTGTATGTGTGTCATTCAGAGGGGGAATGAGCAAGACAAACGATTTAAGTGCCTTTGAACAGGGTATGGTAGTAGGTGCCAGGCGCACCGGTTTGAGTGTGTCAAGTACTGCAACGCTGCTCGATTTTTCACGCTCAACAGTTTCCTATTTGTATCAAGAATGGTCCATCACCCGAAGGATATCCAGCCAACTTGACACAACTGTGGGAAGCATTGGAGTCAACATGGGCCAGTATTCCTGTGAAATGCTTTCAACATGCAATATTAGAAAGGTGTTCCTAAGCTTTTGTACACTCAGTGAGCCACCCTCAATGTCCAAGCAAGGAATTTAAGCTAATTTCCTGCAATTCTACACATATTGCCATGGGGAAGGGAGAACAATGTTCACTGTTTTATATCTAATCTCATGCCATTCTACACATTCTTGCCATGAGGCTGAGAGAAAATGTTATAGTTTTACAGCTCATTTCGTGAGCCTCTGCACACTTTGAACTCAATACACAATCATTGCATCTAGATGTGTCCCAGCCAGGACATCCTTTAGATCAGCTAAACCACAACCTGGCTGGACAGACCGAACGCTAAGACCAGGGGAGTCCTCCCAGAACTCCCCTCTGACAGCCCAGTGAGTTTCTCAGGGAAAGGCCTACACGTTTTAGGGATTGACTCCCACTGTTTGCCCAGAATTTTGACGCTGCGACTCAAAGTCAAGATGAGAAGTTTCCCAAGGCATCTCAGCCATAACTATCTCTGGCCTGTTTAGCCCAGAGTAATTCCTTATGTATGACCGACACACATCGCTCATGGGCTGGAGTAGTTATGGTGTATTACATAGTGGAGTGTAAGGAATTCAGACCCTGCATAATGTGGTTGTTTCACAATGAGGCACTTACTGTACTGTATGGAAAAATGCTAAACCCAAGACACATTTAGTTGAGGACAATCCAGTCTGTTTGGAATGAAAACAATGTATTATTTAATCCTTATACATAAGCCCACAGCTCAGTGACTCCTATCAGTGACTTATCCTAACCTTCAATAGGCATTCTACATTGTACATTATTCTACATTGTACAACAAACAGAATGAGGCGTATGGATCTCGTCGCATATCTTACAGTCAAGAGAATTCAGTAGTGTTTGAATTCCAATCCATCATTGAACAGTTGCAGACTTGCACATTGAATGCAACTATGTAGTTGGCAGAGTGTGTGATATGTGGGGGAGTATGTTAAGTGTAAGTACATTAGACCATATGTTTTGTTAGTTTGTCACGTGCCAATTTTGTAGACTTTATTATCTTTGACAGGATGTGGCGTGGGAGTAGGTCTACCGTAGCAGTAGCTCATCTGTACTCACTCTGACGGAGGGGGCTAACCCACATGGTGCTATGGTTACCAGTGGTGTCATGGTTAGTCCAAAGCATTTTGCAAAGGAACTCCAAACGAAAACGTTTTGCAACGAAAACAATACTTTCTATTGGACAAATTCAGGTAGGGCCCTCCCCATTTCATTTGCTTCTGTTTGGTTCTGTTTGTATTCTAGTTAATTCCCCCCTGGGCTTCAGGTGTGTCGAGCTAGTCTGCTATCTTGGTGCTGAGCCGGTGGCTGCAATTACAGGCAAACAGAAAGAGAGGGGAGAGGTTGCGGGGTGAGTCACATACCTCCATCTCAACTGGTTGGGACTGTTAAGGATGATTCTGTTCCGTTCATTGGTGGATTGCTGATGCTATGTATTTGCTATTGAGAGGCTTTGAAGACACCGGTCGGCCATATTGACACTCCCCAGTAGGATCAGTCCATAGGAATGAATGGAATTATACAGAATTTTAATTAAATGTTTCAAGGGCAAAATTACATGTATTTAAGCATGTTCTTGTCATTGAGCGGATAGTAACATTAGTCATCTAAAACAATTATACTTTAAGGAAGATAAACATTTGTATTTTATTTTTTGTATGTTTAGCTCAAATAATATAATTTAAAAATATGCATTAAGGTGTCTGTAATAGAATAAATATGGCAAAAACAAAAGTACACGTTAATACATCAATTTCTATAGCTTCCAAAATATTTATTGTAAATGGTGGGGGAATGCCAAGATGGAGGCATGGTGTCTTCTACACAGCACCCACTATCAGTCATCTAGTGTATATAAATAATTGGTTTTGCTGTATCCTCCACAACCTTCTATGGTAGAACTATTCTTCTGAGACAGCATCATATAAAAAACACGTTTTATATCAGATGGCTGTCTATCCTGTCTTTCTGTTTATAATCTAATGCTACACTGTAGGTTTTGCAGAATATATTGTTTGTTGACGCCAGGTATTTGCCCCTCTATTTCTTCAAGTGATATTCTGATTTTTATTTTTTTTAATTTTCTGGTTGGATTCAGTCTCTCCCCTTTAACTGTGCTAATTGCACCATTTTTATTAACTCTGATGATCAGCGATTGAGTCTGTTGGACAGGGTCAGCTTGAGCAAAGTGAGATGTAGAATCACTGTTCTAAAAATAATATTCTCTGCCAAATAATAGGCTTTGCGCAATTAAGACTCTTTCCTACTACTACCCTGGTTTAGGAGATCCCCCCACCACCAAACACTCACGCACAACCAGACATTGAATGATTAATTGGAGACAGCTTGCGTCAATTGAAGAGCATTACCTAGAAGTTTCTGCCTGCAGCAAACCCAGTGGATAATGCTGGAAATACTGGTCAAAGATAAATAAAATAAAATAATAAAATGTAAAAAACGCCTGGCCATATTTGTAACAACATACCTCCTTATCTTCCTCACCATCATCATCATTGGAGTTGAAAGGCAATATCTTTGTTGTTCCAGGGGAGCCCTGTTAGTGAATGCATTCAGTGATGACTCTATTCATTTTAGGCCTATAAACAAACCAACCAGGACACATTTTAGTGGCTTAATAGTGCATGCTGCTTGCTCAACCGCAGTAAGGGATCGGGAGTTATTGACAAAAGTCTAAAATGCTCCGTTCTGTGTATTTTCAGAGTGAATGAATATCTTAAATAAGCAGGCTACACGTAACCAAACAGTTTCGCTAGAGTGGAGACTCGAATAAGGTGTTTCTGTATTTGGAACCAGAGCTCTAAAGGAGCGTTTCGCGGCAGCTTGACATAATGCAATTTTACAACATCCAGAGTCTTGCTTTCACTAATGAAGCAACCCGCTATATGCACAGAGGGAGAGAGAGAGAGAGAGAGAGAGATTATAAACAGCGTAGTGGTAGAAATTACCCATAGAGACATCTGTGAAGTCTCTATGGGTAATTATAAGGGTAATATTATATATGCAACTTCAGGTAGCTCAGAAAAACACGTTGCACACATTACAACGAAAATTACATTTCCACGACTTTAGAAAAAAACAAATAAACAACCAAACGACATGGGTTCGTTTGCAAGGCACTACGAACGACTAAGCCGTCCCTGATGTAGACAGACTTTATTATAAAGGTGAGAGACATACATATTCAAACGTATGTGTTTTAAAGGAGGATGTAAACACGGTGAGGAAATACTCCTTCTAAATGATGTGACCATGTGGACTGTGTTTCTCTCCAGCGCTGTCATTACAACAACAACAAAAAGTCATCCTCCTCAACAGTTGCAGTGCAACTGTTTCAACCGTGTCTTGAGTACACGTTGTAAATGTAAGTTCCTGGGCTGCTGTCTCCCCCTATGGGCATGTACATTTTTAGCCAGTGAAACAATAATTGACTTGGTATCGAATAAACATTATTATATGTCTTAGTAACTTATCTGCTGTGGCCTTTGTTTTGCCGCACGTAAAATAGCCTATGGCAGGGTCACTACAGACTATCATAGATTGTATGAAATACTTGCGATATGGGATTTCTCGTGCACACAATTTCAGTTATAATGGACAGGTTACTGGTAGACCTATTTGCATGACTTCATCCTCAATGGGGTTTTTTCGTCAACTATTTGCTTTTTATTTTCCGTTTTCACTGGTTTAACTTTGAAGGTGCGAATAAAAAAAACGTGAATCGCCTGGTCTGTGATTTAAGAACATAAACACATCTTTAAAAACCAAAATCTATTTCAGTGCGTGGATTATTATGCCTATATCAATATTGTACACGACATGTAGAAATGTCTATGCATAGCCTGTGTGTGTGTGTGTGTGTGTGTGGAGGGGAGGGATCAAATTCCTTCAGTTCGTCATTCTCAGTCGGTCGACCAATCATATTCGGGTATTCTCGGGTATTCTGTAGCCGCACAGTAACTCACTTATAAAGTCCGCTTGCAAAGGATTTCAGTTCAAAGCACGTACACGTTTTGGGGATACTATTTGACTGGATCATTTTCTCTTTTTACCTAAAAGTTACAGCAAACCATCAGCTGTTGCTCGAGTGTGGAGACGCCTGCAAACAAGACAAGGTTATTATACCATTTTTCAGAAAGACATATGCATAAAGACATTATTTCTCCCAACGGCGTTGTGCAGTTGACAGCCTCTTTGCAGGAGCAAAGAGCGTCTACTGTTACTTTTTCTCCACTTTTGGACATTTGAAAGACTTTGGCCGTACTTTCATATTTCGTGCGTAATTGTTAGACAACATTTTTCGTATGAATCTACTCGACCCCTTCCTGAAAATGACAGACGAACAAGACAAATGTCTCTCAGACGCACCGAGTCCGAGCATGTCAGAGGACTCTGTGGGATCTCCGTGCCCGTCCGGGTCTGGCTCCGACACCGAGAACACCAGACCGTCAGAGAACGGACTGCTGATGGGTCCGGACGGTCCCCTCGTCGAGTTCAAGAAGGACGACGATGACAAATTCCCCGTATGCATCCGCGACGCGGTGTCCCAGGTCCTGAAAGGCTACGACTGGACCCTGGTGCCAATGCCAGTCCGAATGAACGGATCTAGTAAGAACAAGCCCCACGTCAAGAGACCGATGAACGCGTTTATGGTTTGGGCGCAAGCCGCCCGGAGAAAGCTGGCTGATCAGTACCCGCATCTCCATAACGCTGAGCTGAGCAAAACTCTGGGGAAACTGTGGAGGTGAGTCTCAGTACTCTCTATCATTACTCCCACATTTGTATTTCGAGTGGCAACGCGTTTGTGGTTTTATTACTGAAACAAGTTTCTACTCCATTCTACTTTTACGCATGCCTTTTACGCACACATGTTAACTCGATACTGTGATCTTACCTAATTGAACCTTTGAAATAAAAAGGTATGTTATCCTGCATTAAAATAGGAAACTATTTTGCTATTTTATTTACTCATGTATCCATTTGCCTTTTACGCACAGGCTACTCAATGAGGGTGAGAAGCGTCCGTTCGTGGAGGAGGCAGAGCGATTGAGGGTACAGCACAAGAAAGACCACCCTGACTACAAGTACCAGCCCCGGCGGAGGAAGTCCATGAAGAACGGACAAAGCGAGTCTGATGACGGCAGCGAGCAGACGCACATATCGCCAGGCGCGATCTTCAAGGTGCTCCAGCAAGCTGACTCTCCAGCCTCTAGCATGGGAGAGATGCACTCCCCCGGAGAACACTCCGGTAAGAAGAGAGATAATGCTTTGTGCCTATTGCAATGGTCTCATTCAGCATGTGTTCATCAATGTATACACAGTATTTGACATATTTACTGCTGCTAGACTTTTTATAACAATACATGTGTGTGCAGGTATATTATGTGAACAGTTTAAGAGTAATACTATCAGATATGTTCTCTGTGAGTTTAACTTGATATTTAGATCAATTTGACCACTTGCAAGGCTCTTATGTTTTCCTATTAAATTACATCCACGGGTCTGCTCTTGCTCTGAGATTTGCATTGCAGAAAGCCTATATGTATTCTATATGTAACCCATTCTCTCCCTCGCTCTCTTAGGCCAGTCCCAAGGGCCCCCCACCCCTCCTACCACCCCTCCTACCAAGACAGACATCCAGGTGGGCAAGGTGGACCTGAAGCGGGAGGGTCGCCCCTTACATGAAGGCACGGGTCGCCAGCTCAACATCGACTTCCGGGACGTGGACATCGGTGAGCTGAGTAGCGACGTCATCTCCCACATCGAGACCTTCGATGTCAACGAGTTTGATCAGTACCTGCCTCCCAACGGTCACCCAGGTGCTCCTGGCGCTGCCACTGGCCAAGTGTCCTACACCGGTACCTACGGCATCAGCAGCTCTGTGGTCAGCCAGGCAGCAGGGGGTGCCACAGGGCACAGCTGGATGACCAAGAGCCAGCAGCACTCCCTGACCACGCTGGGTAGTGGAGGGGAGCAGGGCCAGAACCAGAGGACCCCCACACACATCAAGACAGAGCAGCTGAGCCCCAGCCACTACAATGATCAGCAGAGCTCCTCCCCTCCGCAGCACGTCAACTACGGCTCATTCAACCTGCAGCACTTCAGCTCGTCCTCCTACCCCTCCATCACCCGGGGCCAGTATGACTTTTCTGACCACCAGGGCGGCACCAACTCCTACTATAGCCACACAGCCGGGGGCCAGGGCTCAGGGCTCTACTCCTTCAGCAGCTACATGAGCCCCAGCCAGAGGCCCATGTACACCCCCATCGCAGACACAACCGGGGTGCCCTCCGTGCCCCAGACCCACAGTCCCCAGCATCACTGGGACCAGCAGCCAGTGTACACACAGCTCTCCCGGCCCTGAGGACACAATCATCTACACGAACACACACTTACATAGACTGATAGGCATGTCCATCTTGCAGAGGGAGACTTTGTCACAACATTCCAACATTAGTTCCCAGGAAACAGACACTTGAATTTCCAACAGAAGAAGAACACGACAGAGTAGGTGAAGGAGAGCTGGACTTGTAGGAACTGAAACTAGATCAGAATAGCTCACAAAAGGCCTTTTTAATTTTTATTTGATGAAATATATTTTTTAGCAAGAACAGAAAAAAAGCATTGAGAAATCCTCTGTGAGGACTTATTAAATTGTTGATATTTTTAATAGGTACTGTGTATGTTTTCTTACCTTTTTTACTCTGGCAGTTTGTTTTTTGGGGGGTATTTTTGTAGAAAAAAGCTTTATTTGTATCCAGTTCAGCAGGAAACCACTCTCAGTAGTGCAGTTCTCTATTCCATGGCTTCAATTCTCTGGTGAAATTTTGTACAGGCAGTAAAACTCTATCCTTTTTTGGTTGTGTTTGTTTCCTGCAGTGCATTCTGCTTACAGTATATGTTCTGTGCCATCCAACAAAATAAATTACATTTGTATTTGTGCAGTTTAGGGTTTCTCCATCAATGATTTCTCATGATTATAACACGTTCTTAGATGTAAGAGACACATGCTGTGAATGGGAACGAAAGAAGTTTTGAGGTTATCGTTTTGTGCAGGAATATTCCAGCCTTTTGCATCATTAGTGCCTAGTATATCAGATGTTGGGTGGAAGGGTGTTTGTGGGTGTGCTACAGCACATATTATAGAAGAGAGAAGCCACAGCTGAGATTATACTTACCGTCTGACAGCGTGTGTTTGACAGCCACAGGAAGTGCCCTTTGACCTCTCGGGTGTCCCATGCAGTCCATCACCACACCAGTGTCATTTTACAGCCCTCCTGCCTGCTCCGACCCCCTCTGTCTTAACCCTTTAATTTATTTTTTAAATTAATTATTATTTAGCATTATCTTCTTTAATTGATACTTTATACAACAAATTAATTTGTCTTAAAAATAAATTATCTTCTGGATATTATATGTCATATAAATCTGTCTTTTTAGCCGAGTGGGTACTTTAAAAATGGTACAAACAGTAATCATGTTTTATTTATCGTATGTAAAATGTTTCTATTTTAAATGTTTTATTTGTCATCTTTTTGCTATCTAGTTGTGTACGGATTATTTTTAATTGTGAATTTCTTGAGTTTGGATTCTAAACTATGGCTGAAAGAACTGGAAATAAGTTTTTTTTTTCATATGGACAAAGTTTTTACAGTTATTGTTCTGCTGTGGCTGATATGCTTTATTAGAGGTACGTACCAGCATTCCTGTCTTCTCTGAGGAACAGTTATTTTCTACTTCCTGCCACATACTATCTCAGTAATGATGTTTCTTTCTAATGTGCCTGAAGGACTTCTCGTCTTCTTCAGCTAGCTTAACATGTTACTGTACTTTCTTAAAAATAAGCTTACCTTTTGTATTGTATTTGCAATAAAAGAGAAAATACTTTCGAAACAAAATGGTTGCTGATATTTTATTGCACATAACATGACCTACTTATTAAATAGGGTTGGGGGACAAATACTCTCTAGTTAAATGGATAAGCATTATGTTACATAACATGGCATCTATATTTTGGAATTCATAACATTTATACCAACCATAACATTTAACCCCCCACATTCTGAAATTGCTGCACTTCCCCTCAGTTGTATCATTGGAAAGTGATATAAAATGAGGCAACAGTGTGTTTTAGGACCATGAGGATGCCTCCGAGCGGTCGGGCAGGCTGTTAGGAGTGCTTATTCGACTGGATAAAAAAAAAAAAAAGTATATATTATGTCCCCCCCACTTCTAAAGAAAACAAAGTTGTGCCCCTGATACCAACCCAATATCAACATTGTCGTTTTATTGAGACAGAGAGGTAGACAGAAAGAGTTAAAGATGAAGACACTGAAAGAAAGGCTCTTTTTCTCATTTATTTTCTCATGCTTTCTCTTCTGTCAGCTGTCGCAGCAGGGGGTCCCTCCCTCCCTCCAGTCTGCATGTTGTTAGACTCTGGATCTTTGCTGGGGGAGGCTACTCGGCAGAAAAACAGTAAAACCGTGAAAAAAACTAGAATTAATTTCAAATTTAAAGCAGGGGACTTTGCGTCCCTGCCAAAGCTCTCTTTGCTGCCATCCATTAAAGGTCAACTGAAGGAAATGTTGACTAGCTTCACCACACCAGTGAACTAAGTGCCATTTTCTTATTTTTTAATACTATAAATCACACCTTTTGGAAGCTATTGTGATTGTTGAAACCACAATGTAATAGTATATACACATGGCAAAGGAGGGCCATAAAATACGATTTTATCCATGTTATTGTATGTTTTTAATATCAGCATCATTATCAGCCTCATTGTTTGACCCAATTTAGTTTTATATGGCCTCCATCCTTGTTTTTGATCCATCTAATCATTTGCATCTTTTGAGAGATGTACCGTATGTTGATTCTGGCAACTGTGTGTTTTTTTTATTTTTACTTTGCAAACATCATGCAAAGCCAAATCCCCCGTGGCTTAGGGTAGAGAAATGAGAGTGACATCGACATTGCGTTCGGCCTTTTAGTTCGAGAGAAAAATGGCACTTGCTAAAGTGAAACTACCACTGTATCTGAAGAACCACTTGCCCTTGTATGTAATGTAATTACCATACTATTGTGCCGTCAATGACATGTACATAGTTATTATTATTATCATATTACATGATCTTGCTGTACACTTATAACACATTGGCTGATCAAGGTGGGAGGACATTATCTAGCACCTATATCCAGCAATCCGATTGGAAGACAGTTTGGCACCAGACAGGCAGGAAAAAGGGGAGACAGAGAAGAGAGGGAACATTGAGCAACAGAAAGGGTGTGAGAGGGAGAGAGATGACTTCAGTTGAAAGCAGCAGCAGGACACATCTGAAAAAGACATCAGTATCCCTGCTCTTCTAACGGGGAAATTGTAGGACTTGGGAGTGGACAGATGACAGGTACTAAACGATATTAACCGCCATTGATAAGAAACATTACTATGCAGCCGTATTCATTGATCTGGCCAAGGCTTTCGACTCTGTCAATCACCACATCCTCATCGGCAGACTCGACAGCCTTGGTTTCTCAAAAGATTGCCTCCCCTGGTTCACCAACTACTTCTCTGATAGAGTTCGGTGTGTCAAATCGGAGGGTCTGTTGTCCGGACCTCTGGCAGTCTCTATGGGGGTGCCACAGGGTTCAATTCTTGGACCGACTCTCTTCTCTGTATACATCAATGATGTCGCTCTTGCTGCTGGTGAGTCTCTGATCCACCTCTATGCAGACGACACCATTCTGTATACTTCTGGCCCTTCTTTGGACACTGTGTTAACAACCCTCCAGGCAAGCTTCAATGCCATACAACTCTCCTTCTGTGGCCTCCATTTGCTCTTAAATACAAGTAAAACTAAATGCATGCTCTTCAACCGATCGCTGCCCGCACCTGCCCGCCTGTCCAACATCACTACTCTGGACTGCTCTGACTTAGAATACGTGGACAACTACAAATACCTGGGTGTCTGGTTAGACTGTAAACTCTCCTTCCAGACCCACATCAAACATCTCCAATCCAAAGTTAAATCTAGAATTGGCTTCCTATTTCGCAACAAAGCATCCTTCACTCATGCTTCCAAACATTCCCTTGTAAAACTGACCATCCTACCAATCCTCAACTTCGGCGATTTCATTTACAAAATAGCCTCCAACACCCTACTCAACAAATTAGATGCAGTCTATCACAGTGCAATCCGTTTTGTCACCAAAGCCCCATATACTACCCACCATTGCGACCTGTATGCTCTCGTTGGCTGGCCCTCGCTTCATACTCGTCGCCAAACCCACTGGTTCAATGTCATCTACAAGACCCTGCTAGGTAAAGTCCCCCCTTATCTCAGCTCGCTGGTCACCATAGCATCACACACCTGTAGCACACGCTCCAGCAGGTATATCTCTCTGGTCACCCCCAAAACCAACTATTTATTTGGCCGCCTCCTTCCAGTTCTCTGCTGCCAATGACTGGAACGAACTACAAAAATCTCTGAAACTGGAAACACTTATCTTCCTCACTAGCTTTAAGCACCAGCTGTCAGAGCAGCTCACAGATTACTGCACATGTACATAGCCCACCTATAATTTATTTTATTGAATTAATTATTTATTTTGCTCCTTTGCACCCCATTATTTTTATTTCTACTTTGCACATTCTTCCACTGCAAATCTACCATTCCAGTGTTTTACTTGCTATATTGTATTTACTTTGCCACCATGGCCTTTTTTTGCCTTTACCTCCCTTCTCACCTCATTTGCTCACATCGTATATAGACTTGTTTCTCCTGTATTATTGACTGTATGTTTGTTTTACTCCATGTGTAACTCTGTGTCGTTGTAGGTGTCGAACTGCTTTGCTTTAACTTGGCCAGGTTACAATTGTAAATGAGAACTTGTTCTCAACATGCCTACCTGGTTAAATAAAGGTGAATAAAAAAATTATAATAAAAAAATGTTACATGTGTGTTTTCCCCGCCAGTGCGGTCCCAGGCCAAGCCACATGCTAGGGTGTATGGGCTCAGTCCCAACAGCGCACTGAAATAAGATGAATGGGCTCGCCCTGTGACAAGACATGTTGCTTAGCATAATCCTCAACCCATCAACCAATCTTTATCGGGCTGCCTTGTCGGCGTAGACCTATGCCTTATTTCTGACCAATCGTAGTGCGAGTAGAGCATGACCATATGCAGCTGTCCAATCCAATCCTCCAATGAGAAGAGACTCAGTAGCGTAGATATGTTAACTATAGAAATCATCTGTTCCCCTGTTGCTTTGTGGGTTAAGTATGACAGTGTAAAAACATTTTTATTATGGAAATAGTTACATTTATTTGATTGGCACCACCGCTTGAAAGGGGAACTCAGGGCAACTCAAGAGACTGAGATCACGGGTGACTAACCAGAAACCTAACCGTTTGAGTGGAACTAATCATATAGTCAGCTGCTCTGAAGGACAGGTCTAACTACAGCCCCACTACTGATAACCATACGATACCCTATAGCCATGATACTGGTGACAGTGAAGGACCAAATCAAATCAAATGTATTTTTAAAACCCTTCTTACATCAGCAGATGTCACAGAAACCCAGCCTAAAACAGCAAGTATTGCAGATGTAGAAGCATGGTGGCAATGAAAAAAGTCCCTAGAAAGGCAGGAACATAGGAAGAAACCTAGAGAGGGGTGGATACTGCCCCCTAGTCACAAAAGGCTAGGAAGAAACCTAGAGAGGGATGGCCAGTCCTCTTCTGGCTGTGCTAGGTGGAGATGATAAGAGCGCATGGACATTATTAAAGCCAGATCCTTATTCAAGATGTTCAAGCGTTCATAGATGACCAGCAGGGTCAAATAATAATCACAGTGGTTGTAGAGGGTGCAACAGGTCAGCACCTCAGGAGTAAATGTCAGTTGGCTTTTCATAGCCGCGCAATCAGAGGTCGAGACAGCTGGTGTGGTAGAGAGAGAGAGAGAGAGAGAGAGAGAGAGAGAGAGAGAGAGAGAGAGAGAGAGAGAGAGAGAGAGAGGGAGGGAGGGAGGGAGAAGAAGGGAGAGAGAGAGGGAGAGTGTCGAAAACAGCAGGTCCAGGACAAGGTAGCATGTCTGGTGAGCAGGTCAGAGTTCCATAGCCACAGGCAAAACAACAGAAACTGGATCAGCAACAAGACCAGGTAGACTGGGGACAACCAATAGTCATCAGGCCAGGTAGTCCCGAGGCATGGTCTTAGGGCTCAGGTCCTCTGAGAGAGAGAGGGTGAGGGGATTAGAGGGGGGGGGGGATTAGAGTGAGCATACTTAAGTTCACACAGGACACCAGATAAGACAGGAGAATTTCACCAGATAGGACAGACTGACCCTAGCCCTCCAGACCATAGACTATTTCAGCATAGATACTGGAGGCTGAGACGGGGGGGTTGGTGGATACTGTGGCCCTGTACCTCCGGACAGGGCCAAACAGGCAGGATATAACCCCACCCACTTTGCCAAAGCACAGCCCCCACACCACTAGAGGGATATCAACAGACCATCAACATACAGGACTACGAGACAAGGCTGAGACAAGGCCCACGAAGATCTCCTCCCCCGCACAATCCAGAAGGGGGGGTGCAAAACGGACAGAAAGATCACGTCAGTGACTCAACCCACTCAAGTCGAATATAGCAAAAAGCCACATCAGTTCTTTGGTTGAGTAGAAAGGAAGTTGGCTGGGTCTGAAAAGCTCCCAAGGCACCTATTGGTGGTGGAAGGGGTGAGTTACCCCCTAACAAAGAAAATGGCATCTTAAATTATATCCATTATGATTGTGTCAATAGGCTTGTGCAGCGTTCATCTAGCACAGACACACAAACCTTCTCTCCATCTTTATATGTACTGTGTCCTATAATTACCCCAGAGTTCATCTAGCACAGACACACAAACCTTCTCTCCATCTTTATATGTACTGTGTCCTATAATTACCCCAGAGTTCATCTAGCACAGACACACAAACCTTCTCTCCATCTTTATATGTACTGTGTCCTATAATTACCCCAGAGTTCATCTAGCACAGACACACAAACCTTCTCTCCATCTTTATATGTACTGTGTCCTATAATTACCCCAGAGTTCATCTAGCACAGACACACAAACCTTCTCTCCATCTTTATATGTACTGTGTCCTATAATTACCCCAGAGTTCATCTAGCACAGACACACAAACCTTCTCTCCATCTTTATATGTACTGTGTCCTATGATTTCCCCAGAGTTCATCTAGCACAGACACACAAACCTTCTCTCCATCTTTATATGTACTGTGTCCTATAATTACCCCAGAGTTCATCTAGCACAGACACACAAACCTTCTCTCCATCTTTATATGTACTGTGTCCTATAATTACCCCAGAGTTCATCTAGCACAGACACACAAACCTTCTCTCCATCTTTATATGTACTGTGTCCTATAATTACCCCAGAGTTCATCTAGCACAGACACACAAACCTTCTCTCCATCTTTATATGTACTGTGTCCTATAATTACCCCAGAGTTCATCTAGCACAGACACACAAACCTTCTCTCCATCTTTATATGTACTGTGTCCTATAATTACCCCAGAGTTCATCTAGCACAGACACACAAACCTTCTCTCCATCTTTATATGTACTGTGTCCTATAATTACCCCAGAGTTCATCTAGCACAGACACACAAACCTTCTCTCCATCTTTATATGTACTGTGTCCTATAATTACCCCATTTCTGAGTTATGCGCTAGCTAACTGTGTGGGTGCAGAGCACATGATGGACTGGGTGAGGACCAGACCCCAAACTTGGCTCATGCACACACACACACACACACACTTCCCAGAGGCCTGCAATACAGTGGCGGAAGCAGGGACACTGGGTTTGGAGTGGCTCAATCCGTGGGCAGTTTTCCCAGGAGAAGTCCATTAATATTCCGAACAGACTTCTCTATGGTAATCTGCCCCCTCCGAGCCCAATGGGTGGTCCTTTTAAATGCAAAATTCCGCACAATAAGAGCGAGATCCTGCCAACTTCCAACCCTTGGAAACTGAACGGCTATAGAATGCACAAATAAATAGATGAATAAGTGATTGGTTTTATGTGGGGAAAATACCAACAGAAATTGTGGAAATATTAATAAGTTGTTAACCCTTAGCCAACAGTCTTCGCACCCCCGTGGAAATCTAATTAACATAATACAATATCCCCATCAAAATCCATCTGTTTAAGCTAGAGATATCAGTTGTTTTGCATGGGCTGCGTCTCAATCCCCCACATCCGCCGATATTGCCCCCCTGCAACTGCAGTGAAATGTGGCAATGCTAGAGCGATGTTTGTCAGACCATGAGACACCCCAAAAATCGGCCTTCTCACAAAAACCTCTGTAGCGTCTGAACGGTCTGGCATACACGAACACGATGGCGTTCTCCGTTTTGCTCTAGGACACCCACAAGTCTCACAAGAGTCATTCTGAAGGTACCATTTTAAAAAATGAATGGAAGTACAGTCTATATAATTTATTGCCCAAAATATGGTGATAAATACATGTAAATATATATATATATTTTCCTGATCTTTCTTATATCTCTCAGATATAGGACAGACACTTCAGAACAAATTTCCTTCAGATTTTTTGGGGGACTGTTACAGGGTTTCTTCTTCCTCCTCTGAGGAGGAGTAGTAAGGAAGGATCGGAGGACCAAAATGCAGCGTGGTATGTATCCATAATGTAATTTAATGGAAAATTAATACAAAATACAAAAGAACAAGAGAATCAAAATGAAAACCGAAACAGTCCCGAATGGTGCAAACACTGAAACGGAAAAATAATCACCCACAAATCAAGGGTGAAAACAGGCTGCCTAAGTATGGTTCTCAATCAGGGACAACGATTGACAGCTGCCTCTTATTGAGAACCATACCAGGCCAAACACAGAAATACCAACTCATAGAAAAACAAACAAAGACAACCCACCCAACTCACGCCCTGACCACACTTAAACAAAGACATAACAAAAGAACTAAGGTCAGAACATGACAGGGACTATCTGTTGTTCCAAGCGATATTTTCTTTAATGTGTTTCTATTGGCTAATAGCAGTAATGCCAAATTCAATGTTTCATCCAGTAATTTTCAATACATGTTTTATACCTTGAGGGGTCAAAATTCAAAATCAAATAGTTAAATGAGCCTTGGTATGACCATCTTAAAACAATTCCATATAGCTACAGTACTGTAATTAGCCTTTAGCTGCTTATGTATGAGAAGAAGTTGACTAAATAAGAAAATGTCCTAATGAAATGAACATAATCGGTGTTCCATGGCCTAATAATAATAATAACTAAACAAATAAAAATTGTTAACCATTTTTAAAACTTTTATTTTTATTTTTAAACAATACAAAGTCTGAAGTGAACTCATTAAAACAATGGGAAGTAGCATTTAAGAATTCAGTAACAACCCTAAGGGCAAACTTATTTGCTTATGTTGTTGTGCAAAGCCCACTGTATGAAAATCACATTGACTTTATGACGCTCTTGGGCTGCATTACTTACTGTATTCAGTCCAGTTCTCTTCACATTATCCAACTGCTTTCTCCTTTTGGCAACTTCCCCATTCCCCCACCCCCTCTTGGAAACATCTAACCCCTCTGTCCCAGGGATGTTATCCCCACTGCCCCCTCATTGCAGCAGGCCACTGTCATTGTCCCTAGGGACCAGCACAATGGGGGCGACTTGACCCCCCCCTCCTTTCAAAATGGCCTGGCCTCCAGAAGGCACTGCCTGGACACAGAGGAAACATACAGGCTTTTTTACTGCACTTTGCACAGAGGCCTATGGAGAGGGCTGCTGGTCTCCCACGGCAACAGACACCCACACGAGCCAGAAGCAGTAGCCTATTAGACCAAAGTCTGGATATTGTGAGGACCATCAGGTGCTAGGCCTGTTTTTGTCTGGGCTCTTACACATGTGGGAGGATTTATAGGGTCTTGGTCCTTTTTGCTCTGTTTCTTACAATGTGGCTTTGAAAATCCTTGCTTGTTGGGGGTTGCATTATGGTGGTTTGTTTGTCCTGGAGCTGTGATGGTTCAACAGAGCCCACAGCATTTTCTTTTGAGGAGCTTTGCCAGCTTCATGATGGTACCTAGCTACCATAACTGAAAGTTAGCTAACTACTGTACCAGGATGTTAGCTAGCTTGTGTACCAGGATGTTAGCTAACTACTGTACTAGGGCGTTAGGTAGCTAGTGTACCAGGAAGTTAGCTAGTTAGTATACCAGGAAGTTAGCCAGCTAGAATACCAGGAAGTAAGCTAGTTACTGTAACAGAAAGTTAGCTAGCTAGTATGCCAGGAAGTTAGCTAGTTAGTATACCAGGAAGTTAGCTAGCTTGTATACCAGGAAGTGAGCTAGCTTGTATACCAGGAAGTTAGCTAGCTTGTATACCAGGACGTTAGCTAGCTACTGTACCTGGAAGTTCCAAACCCATCTCCTCCTGTTTCTCTGTATCAATTCTGATAAAACTTGAGAGCGGACTGAACTTTTTAGAATTGACATTCAACTTCTGTCTTGGGTCATAGCTCCCTATCCAGAAAGATAGGTCAGAGGTTAGTCAGAAGATAGCTTTATGAGGAAATGTTGCAGCGAGGGAGGAGGGTGAGAGGAGGAATTAGGGGTGCTCTTGGGGACTCTGAATGTTTGGGAGAGGGTCTAACACCATGACAAGCGCTGGGGTTTTCTGTGCTTTAGGAGTTAAGACAAATGGTCAATGGTAAATATCCCTGAGTTATTTCACAGTGGCCCAGCATTTCCCAAAAGACAGGCAGACCAGGGACCTGGCAGTGCTCTCCCAGGACTGGAGTTTATGGAGAGGAACGACACACACACACACACACACACACACACACACACACACACACACACACACACACACACACACACACACACACACACACACACACACACACACACACACACACACACACACACACACACACACACACACACACACACACACACACACACACACACACACACACACACACTCTCCCCCTTGCTGTAGCCATATATCTCTTTCACTCTTGCCAAATCTGACCATTTATTGCTTTCATTCCTAGTCTGATTCCTTAACTTACTGTTCATACTTTCGCATGGTGTGGGCTGTTCCTCTTTAACCCACCAACCTACAACTTACTCCAACACCCTTCCCCCTTCATACACCCTCAAACACCCACTGACAGACAGTCACACACAAACTCAGCCACCACATGAAACCATGGGTTGTTGTCCTTATAGATCAGTTGGGGTTTGGACTCTTGACATTTCCTCTACATCAAAAATGCCTGAACCCAGTCTGTGTGGCTCTGGGTAGCCACATTTAGCCTCTGGTTCTGTACCGGATCTGTGGGTTCTGCTCACCACCTGGTATACTGCACTGCACCAGCGGCCCCATCAGAGGAGTGTGTGTGTGTGTGTGTGTGTGTGTGTGTGTGTGTGTGTGTGTGTGTGTGTGTGTGTGTGTGTGTGTGTGTGTGTGTGTGTGTGTGTGTGTGTGTATGTGTGTGTGTGTGTGTGTGTGTGTTAGAGAGTCTGTGTGTGTGTGGGAGGAGGGATATGTAAACTTTGTTATAGTATCTATGGTATCTGGTATTGTTCAGACTATGAGCTACACACACACGTTGATCAAACAGCACAGAGTTATCTCATGTCCTAGCACCTTCCAGCCCTTCAAAAAAGGAGCTTATTGCTATCGTACGACAGCGGTACAGGGCTCTGAATCACACTATGGTAATTCCTTAACGTTTTTTAGAGCGAGAAAGGATCGATCAGAGAGTGACTGAATTGGAAGTAGGCCAACATGTCTTCAGCAGTCACTCCGTGCGGAGATAAGACATTAACCAAAGCAGGACTGTCTCATCTTTGTAATGTGCCTGATTTTTATTGGCTGTATTTTCATGGAATTACACCAATGTCGAGATAAATGCCTCTTATACAATCCAAACCTTAGCGTAGGCATATTACTCTGTAATGACTAATGACAACATAATGGCAAAATAAATCATTCAGAAGAGTGAAAAAAAAGAAGCAATGGCCTCAAAATGTTTGATGCACCAAAAAACTATTCCCAATGATATTTATCCTGTTATTTCAACACTTGATATAACTACAGTGATGTGATGCCGAGGGAGTGGAGCATTCCTCCGTTCTGACTGCACAGTCTCAGTCTAACTAACAAGACCTGCCACATGGGAAAAGATGCGAGAGAGCGAGAGAGAGAAAGAGAGAGAAGAGAGAGAGAGAGAAAAAGAGAGAGAAAGAGAAAAAGAGAGTAGGGGGGAGAGAGAGCACAAGCCAAAGGAGAGAGGAAGAGAGATGTGAGAAACGGAGTTTGTTAGAGTCTGCTAATGCAGCGTTAGAGGACGGCTCTGTTTTTTACATTGAGGAATGAAGTTCAATAACCTGCTGTGAAATTCTAGTAGAGGAGTCTGAGCGATGGAGGACAGAGACAGCGAGACACCGACAGACAGGATCGAGGGATAAAAACTCCAAACAGTCTACCCGACCGCTTGAAGGCATCCGCATGGTCCTAAAGCACACTGTTGCCCTGTTTTGTATCACATTACAATAACAAAATTTGGGTGGACAAAAATGCAATTTCCCAGTGTGGGGGGGACATGTACCCCCTGTCTCCAATGAAAGCTGCACCCCTGGGAATAAGTGTAGCAGATATTACACCACCTAAGCATGGTGGGTGGGAACTCTTTCCATTAAAATACAACACACGGGTACTTTAACCTTTGGTGGGAGCTTGCAACCTGGTTCACACAGGAGACTGAGACGGGAATAACATACTACAAGGTCTCTTTTTAAAACATGATCGCAAATATTAAAAGGTACTTGGAAAAAGGAAAAATAATCAAGTAACGAAAGCTCCCACTGTGATGTAGGCCTGTAGTGCAGATTCAGTTGTAGTGCACTCAATGGGCCGTGGCAAGAGATCAGAGTTCTGGAGGAGTAGCGTCAAAGCCACCTGTAACATCCTCATAAGAACTGCAAGACAGAAAACGGGTGAAAGTATGATGTCTGAATCATTGACAACCTCTGTTTGTCAGTCTATAGCAGGGCTCTCAACCCCTCTTCCTGGAAAGCTGCCATCCTGTAGGTTCACTTCAACCTTAATCTAGCACACCTGATTCTAACAATTAGCTGGTTGATAAGCTGAACCTGCCAAAAGTGTGCAAAGCTGTCATCAAGGAAAGGGGTGGCTATTTGAAGAATCTCAAATATAAAATGTATTTTGATTTGTTTAACACTTTTTTGGTTACTACACGATTCCATATGTGTTATTTCATAGTTTTGATGTCTTCACTATTATTCTACAATGTAGAAAATAGTAAAAATACAGAAAAACCCTTGAATGAGTAGTTGTTCTACCATTTTTGTCCGGTAGTGTAAGTCAAAACTGTAACTAGGCCACTCAGGAACATTTACTGTCTTCTTGATAAGCGACTCCAGCGTAGATTTGTCCTTGTGTTTTAGGTTATTGTCCTGCTGAAAGGTGAATTAATCTCCCAGTGTCTGGTGGAAAGCAAACTGAACCAGGTTTTCCTCTAGGATTTTCTCTGTGCTTAGCTCCATTTAGTTTATTTTTATCCTGAAAACCCCCACATTCCTTAACAATTACAAGCATACCCATGACATGATGCAGCCACCACTATGCTTGAACATATGGAGAGTGGTACTCAGTAATGTGTTGTATTGGATTTGCCTCAAACATAACACTTTGTATTCAGGACAAAAAGTGAATTGCTTTGCCACATTTTTTTGCAGTATTACTTTAATGCCTCATTGCAAACAGGATGCATGTTGTGGAATAAGTTTTGTTGTTGTACAGGCTTCCTTCTTTTCACTCAGTCAATTAGGTTAGTATTGTGGAGTAAATACAATGTTGTTGCTCCATCCTCAGTTTTCTCCTATCGGAGCCTTTAAACTCTGTAACTGTTTTAAAGTCACCATTGGCCTCGTGGTGAAATCCCTGAGCGGTTTCCTTCCTCTCTGGCTACTGAGTTAGGAAGGATGACTGTATCTTTCTAGTGACTGGGTGTATTTATAGACCATCCAAAGTGTAATGAATAACGTCATCATGCTCAAAGGGACATTCAATGTCTGCTTTTTGTTCTTTTCTTTCTTCATCTACCAATAGGTGGCCTTCTTTCAGAGGCATTGGAAAACCTCCCTGGTCTTTGTGGTTGAATCTGTGTCTGAAATTCACTGCTCGACTGAGGGACTTTACAGATTATTGTTTGTGTGGGGTACAGAGATTAGGTAGTCATTCACAAATCATGTTTAGCACTTATTGCACACAGAGTGAGTCCATGCAACTTATAAAGTGACTTGTTAAGCACATGTTTCTGCTGAACATATTTCTTGCTTGCCATAACAAAGGGCTTGAATACTTATTGACTCAAGACATTTCAGCTTTACATTTTAAATTCATTTGTAAACATTTAGAAAAACTTAACTCCACATTGGCATTATGGGGTATTATTGTGTGTAGGCCAGTGACCAAAAATAGCAATTGAATCCATTTTAAATTCAAGCTGAGACACAACAAAATGTGGGAAAAGTCAAGGGGTGTGAATACTTTCCGAAGGCAAAAATGTATTTCTTTGGACTCATACCTTATATTGTTCAGTTGCAGTCTTTCTCAAATTTGCATCATGTTACGACAAAAAATCCACTTAATTATATTATTATAATTTCCTGCATGCGGTAGATATGCCCGTCTTCAGTTGGTAAAGACTGCTAAGACACACCATGCAGTGGATATGCCTGTCTTCAGTTGGTAAAGACTGAAGTCACACCGTGTAGTGATTGTGTGGCTAAGGCTAGAGGTTGGAATTTGGTGGCCCTCAAGGACTAGGTGAAGGTGGTCTATAAACACTAGAACAATCTAAGGGCCTGGGAAAGGGCTGACTTCCCCTGGGTCGGTGGTTGACCAGGGGACCTGAGCAAACTTCAAATCACCTATCTGTGAGCTGTCAACAAACATTGGCCGACGTGTTCCCAGTCAAGCCTAACCCCTGACTATCGAATACCCAGCTGGTCTGTGGTGCTGCAACACTTAGTCATGACTCATGTCTTTCTCACTCTGATTACTCTCTTTTCCCCCTGCCCTTTGCCCCTTCCTTGCCCCTCTATCCTCTCTACCTGACTACGTGATATAGAGCTTCAACCAGGAAAAAAACTTTTCATAGTTAGCAGAACTTGCTACTAAAAGTCACATCCGGCCTTAGCTGTACTCCATCTAGTCACAACCCTCTACCCTCTCAATATGTATCTATCAATTCCGCGCTCTCTCCTCTACCCTCTCTCCTCTTATCTTTCTCCTTCTCCTCTACCCTCTCTTATCTACAGTTTATCCTTCTCCTCTACCCTCTCCCTCTTTTTTTCTCATTTACCCTCTCCCTCTACCATTTCTCCTTCTCCTCTACCCTCTCCATCTCCCTCTACAGTTTATCCTTCTCCTCTACCCTCTCCTCTACCCTCTCCCTCTGAACTTTCTCCTGCTACTCTACCATCTACCCTCTCTCCCCTTTCTCTTTCTCCTCTACCCTCTCTCCTCTACAGTTTCTCCTTCTCCTCTACCCTCTCCCTCTCCCCTTTCTCCTTCTCCTCTCCCCTTCTCCTCTACCCTTTCTCCTCTACAGTTTCTCATTCTCCTCTACAGTTTCTCCTTCTCCTCTACCCTCTCCCCTATCTCTTTATCCTCTACAGTTTCTCTCTCTCTACCCTCACTCTTCTACCCTTTCTTTCTCTCCTCTACCCTCTCCCTCTCCCCTTTCTCCTTCTCTTCTACCCTTTCTCTATCTCCTCTATCCTCTCCCTCTCCCCTTTCTCCTTTTCCTCTACCCTCTCCCCTATCTCTTTATCCTCTACAGTTTCTCTCTCTCCTTTACCCTCACTCTTCTACACTCTCCCTCTAACCTTTCGCTCTCTCCTTTACCCTCTCTCTTCTACCCTCTCCCTCTACTCTTTCTCATTCTCCTCTATCCTCTCCCCTTTCTTCTTCTCCTCTACCCTTTCTCTCTCTCTCTCTTCTACCCTCTCCCTCTTACTCTCCCCTTTCTCATTCTCCTCTACCTTTTCTCCATCTCCTTCTCCTCTATACTCTCCCTCTACCCTTTCTCCATCTCCATTACTCTCTCCCTCTCACTCTACCCTTTCTCCTTCTCTTCTACCCTCTCCCTCTACCATTTCTCCTTCTCCTCTACCCTCTCCTCTACCCACTCCCTCTACCCTTTCTCCTTCTCCACTACCCTCTACCTTTTCTGCTATCCCATGCATCAACCCTGCAACCTCGTCTTGCCCCTCTGTCTCTCTCATCTTCTCCTATCTGTCCCTTTCTCAATCTGTGTCTATCTATTCCCCTCTCTTTCTCCTCTACATTTTCTCCTTCTCCTCTACCTCTACCCTTTCTACTTCTCATCTACCCTCTCCCTCTCCCTCTACCCTTTCTTCTTCTCCTCTACCCTCTCCCTCTATCATTTCTCCTTCTCTTCTACCCTCTCTCTTTTTTCTCCTCTACCCTCTAGTGTTTCTCCTTCTCCTCTACCCTTTCTCTCTCTCCTCTACCCTCTCCCTAAACCCTTTCTACTTTTCCTCTACCATCTCCTTCTACCCTTTCTCCTTGTCCTCTACCCTCTCCTCTACCCACTCCCTCTACCCTTTCTCCTTCTCCGCTACCCTCTACCTTTTCTGCTATCCCATGCATCAACCCTGCAACCTCGTCTTGCCCCTCTGTCTCTCTCATCTTCTCCTATCTGTCCCTTTCTCAATCTGTGTCTATCTATTCCCCTCTCTTTCTCCTCTACATTTTCTCCTTCTCCTCTACCTCTACCCTTTCTACTTCTCATCTACCCTCTCCCTCTCCCTCTATCATTTCTCCTTCTCTTCTACCCTCTCTCTCTTTTTTCTCCTCTACCCTCTAGTGTTTCTCCTTCTCCTCTACCCTTTCTCTTTCTCCTCTACCCTCTCCCCTTTCTACTTTTCCTCTACCATCTCCTTCTACCCTTTCTCCTTGTCCTCTACCCTCTCCCTCTCCCTCTACTGTTTATCCTTCACCTCTACCCTTTTTCTCTCTCCTCTACCCTTTCCCTCTACCCTTTCTCCTTCTCCTCTACCATCTCCTTCAACCCTTTCTCCTTCTCCTCTACCCTCTCCCTCTACCCTTTCTCCTTCTCATCTACCTTCTCCCTCTACCCTTCCCCCTTTCCCCTTCTCCTCTACCTTCTCCCTCTCCCTCAACCAATTATCCTTCTTCCTCTACCCTTTCTCCTTCTCCTCTACCCTCTCCCATTTCTCCTTATCTTTCACAGTCTCCCTTTACCCCTATAGGCTCATATTGCTGACCTCAGCCCTCCTGGCAGCAGCGGCACACGGGCAGGCAGGCAGGCAGGCAGGCAGGCAGGCAGGCAGGCAGGCAGCGGTAACATTCGGTCAACAGATTTCCCTCTCTGCCTTCCTCTCCCCTCATAGAGTTCACTCAGCACAGAGAGAAACGGATGGTGATGGGCAAAAGAAGAGATTGGGTTAACGTGTTTGAGGACAAGATCAGACGGTCACAATCACACAGTTACTTTATCAGACCACATCCAGGTGGAAAGAATATCAGAGAGACAGATAAGTAGAAAAACTGGGGGTGACTTAGAGAGGGAGAGTTTGAGAGGGAGGAGAAGCTAGAGATAGAAAGGAAGAGATGAGAGATTCCCCACAGGAATAAGATCTACCATCCCTGCTTGGAGTGGGAGGAGGGGCTGCCGGGAGGTAAAAAGACGAGTCATACTGTTGCAATCTTATCTCGTGGTCATTAATTGTATTCTGCTGTTTCTTCCTCCTCTTCCTGCAACGTGTGTACAGATGTACGATCTTAATTTGACCACCCTGTTGCAGGCAACTCAACATTAGAAAGGTGTTTCTATTGTTTGGTATACTCTGTGTATTATAATCCACATAATAATTCACATTTCCCTGCCGTAACAAACTGGCTCAAATTAAGATCCAACACCTGTAGAACACTTCCCTCACTACTGAGCTTTCAACACACCAAGACCAAGGACATCCTTCATAGTACCCTACAGGATGGATGGGTATATTGTAGCTCTCAGAACACCTCCGATATAGAGAACAATACAGACAATTTATAAATAAATGTACTTTGCAATTAATCAATTGACTTATTAAACGCCTCCCATACATGTGCCTGACGTACGGTAATGTCTGAGGCTGGAAGCAACAGGTCAGCTGTCAAAACACCATCAGCTCAGCGTAGAGTGATAAGGACAGGGGGAATGGGGGTTAGTATGAGGGTGTAGAGGAATTCAGGGGTGAAGTGACCCCCCCACCTCCCCATCAGGAAACCTCTGGTCCCCCTGAGTGGAAATCAGATCTCTCATCCCTCTCTGCTGCATGTTGTGGTGAGATCCCCCTGTCTCCTCCTTCCTCGCCCCTCACTTCCCCCAACTCCCCGCCCCCACCATGCTCCCACACCTACCATTAGAGGGGCCAATGATGTAATGAAGTGCTCATTTGTCATTGTGAGTGAAAGGTGCCGGTGCATGGGGTTGGGCGGGTTGAGCGACGGGGCAGCCAGTTGCTGTAGTCCCGAAGTCTTGATTCAAATTCACTCCACGTGCACCCCCGAAGTGTCAGGAACCCCCCGATCATTGGCAGATACACACATATATAGTCACAGAAATGGGTCTGGTCTGGTCGCGCGTGCGTGTGTGTGTGTGCGTGTGTGTGTGTGTGTGTGTGTGTGTGTGTGTGTGTGTGTGTGTGTGTGTGTGTGTGTGTGTGTGTGTGTGTGTGTGTGTGTGTGTGTGTGTGTGTGTGTGTGTGTGTGTGTGTGTGTGTGTGTGTGTGTGTGTGTGTGTGTGTGTGTGTGTGTGTGAACTCAACAGTCAGGCCACGATGGCATGTCCAGGGGTGTGAAGCACAGCCCATTCACTCCACTGAGACAAGGACACTGGAGAACTGTCTGGATATCACTGGCAAACCAGACAAAGACAAACGAGACATTAGTTACTGACGGATCTCGCCTTCAATCATAGCTGAATAGTGAATCTGACAGACTTCATACAGGTTTCTGAAGAGAACCAGAGCATACACTTATACAAAGACGTCAAAGAGTGGAAGAAGTCAAACCATTTCCATGACAGGCCCGTTTCAGGGATCATTTCAATTTCATGTCTACACATTTAAGGAATGAAATTGGATATAAAGTTTGAAAATATATATATACATGACGTACTAGGCTCCTAGGAGTGAGTGTATGTCTAGTTTAGTTAACCAGGCTATTGGTAGACTGATCCTGGCTCTAGTTTGATTGGCAGGTGGAAAGCCAAGGTCTAAACCTGTGTCTGATGCTGTGCTGGGAGTCTGTAGCATGCTGAGATGCATCTGTCTCTGTCACACAGCACAGCACACTGCATCTGGTTTGCTGTGTACAGAATTTATCCAAAACTATGAGGTGGACTTTTTTTGGGTGAATTTAGGTTTACTTCAAAGAAACATTTTCAAGGCACTATGAATTTGTTTTTGTACTGGTAACACACAACACACACACACACACACACACACACACACACACACACACACACACACACACACACACACACACACACACACACACACACACACACACACACACACACACACACACACACACATAGAATGCATATAAAGATGTAGGATCATCATTTTGGTCACCCTGTTGTTACAGTAAACGTCATGTTGCTGCAGGACTCTATTCCTGCTGTGTGGTACTGGTCAAATTAAGATCCTACATCTGTATAACAGTTTCTATCACTGATTGATGTGACTTGAATTGTCCTAAATTCAATGAAGAGTGTCATGCGACTTGACCCGAAATAGTGATACATCACACAAACATTCAATCAATCACACTTCAAGCAATCAAAGCTGTCAAATCCAACATGAGTCATTAATCATACATGTCACCGTACAGTGTGGATGGGCTGGGTCCCCAGGTCTTCTTGTAGCTGAGGTACCAGGGGACCCAGTAGGGCATGATGGTGGCCCCATCTCTGGGCCCTGGGAGCCTGTCATAGGTTGACCCCTGGGGGTCACGGAGGAGGCAGAGCCTTCAGTCACATGTCCGCAAGCTACGGCATGCTGAGAGGGCCATTTATCAACATCAGACCTCCCTCCTTTCCTCTTTTCATCCTCTCCATCCTTCACTGTCTCTCTGTCTCTATCCATCTTTCCTAGCCACTCATCTGTCCATTAACCTCTCCAACGCTCCTTCAATCACTTGATTATTACCCCACCTTCAACCTTCCCTTTGACTTTCTCTCTCCGTGTGGGCGGTGTCTCTCCATCTATCACCTCTGCTGTTGATCTTTTTTCATGTTCCTTACAGTTGAGAAATAAACCTAATTGACATTTTCTTACACCCAGAGAACTGCACACCAAACACTTGAGTTAGTTAGCGAGCTCTCGTCATGTTAAGAGATGGGATTTCTAAGGTCCTTCATTCAATCTCTCTGTCGGAGAGAGACCACAGGCACCTTATTGTGGGTAGAGTATGTATTGTACACTGTAGGTTCTAGCAATAACCCTAAACAACAACACTGTTGAAACCTCTCCATGGAAACACAGGTGACGTCAACATCTCTGACCTACCCCAAGGTCATTGTGATTACATTTACCATAGACCATGATAACATCCTGATGGCGTCACCAACCCAGCCATCCATCCGATGATTGTTCCCACGTTATTGTGGTGATGGTGATTACACAGTGCTGTGGACTGGTGATGTTGTCTTGATTGTGATGAGAACTTGATTATAGTGAGTGGTGCTGGCTGTAATTTTGCAGTCCACTGACCCTGAGGACAGTGAATTAAAGTCTACTTAGTCAGCCTTGATGATGGGTTCACATCCAGCCCCAGAACCTGATTACCATGGCGAACCGTGGCGAGGTTCTCTTCCTCATCCTTTCTCCCTCTCCTTCCTGAGATATTTACTTTCTCTGGTCTTCATCCTCCTCCTTCTCCTTCTCTTCCCCGTAGCCTACGGCCTGCACACAATCCCTCCCTCCTGCCATCTTCAGCTCCCCTTATTCCTTCACCCTCTTTCCCCTCTCCCTCTCCCCTGACGACCCCACTCCCTTCTCCCCCTCTCTTCTGATGACCCCACTCCCTCTATCTCCTCCTCTCTCCCGATCTCTCTCCCCTTCTCCCCTGGCCAAGTCTCCTATTGCCTCTAATTGCGCTTGTATCAGCCGCTGTCAGCGGACACGCTGACAGTTGTAGATGTGATATTTGGGGAGGGGGTGGTGGTAGCCGACTACTTCCTCACGCCAGCTCAGTGTGCCCCCACTGCCAGAGCCAGCATCTGACTGATCACTTCCATCTGGGCCCTGTTCATCGCTCCAGACAACCTTACCTTTTTCTCTGTCTCGTTCCCCTTCTTTCTATCTCTCGTTCTCTTACACACACACACACACACACACACACACACACACACACACACACACACACACACACACACACACACACACACACACACACACACACACACACACACACACACACACACACACACACACACACACACACACACACACACACACACACACACACTACCAGTCAAAAGTCTGGACACACCTACTCAAAGAAAAACGCTTGAATGAGCAGGTGTGTCAAAACTTTTGACTGGTACAGTACATACATACACATGCACAATTAAGGTGCATGTGGTCTTGACTTTCTAGTTATAACTCAGCTATTATTAACTTGCTTAATGAGACGGCCCTCCTATGATGGGAAGGAAGCAACCTAGAAGATTAAACTGCGATGTGATTGCAAATCATACTGCTCTGAAAGGTGTTTGGTTTGTATCACTATGATTGTAAGGCTAGCACTGTAAATATTAACACTAGACATTCTAAACACCTCAGCCCCAAACCTTATATCCCCTTTGCCCCAACCCATATTTTAAAATGTTTTATTTCAACTTTATTTAACCAGGTAGGCTAGTTGAGAACAAGTTCTCATTTACAACTGCGACCTGGCCAAGATAAAGCAAAGCAGTGCGACAAAAACAACAACACAGAGTTGCACATAAACAAACGTACAGTCAATAACACAATAGAAACATCTGTATACAGTGTGAGCAAATGAAGTAAGGAGGTAAGGCCATAAATAGGCCACAGTGGCCTAAAGTAATTACAATTTAGCAATTAACACTGGAGTGATAGATTTGCAGATGAGGTTGTGCAAGTAGAAAGACTGGTGTACAAAAGAGCAGAAAAAAAATATATATATATATGGGATGAGGTAGGTAGTTGGTTGGATGGGCTCTATATCCCTCAAACTCAACTCTGGACATCGAAGCCAGTTCCACTACATTTTTTTATTGTTCCCCTCTAATCAGGCACTGATTTAGACCTGGGGCACCAGGTGTGTGCAATTAATTATCAAGTAGAATAGAAAACCAGCAGGCTCCGGACCTCGTAGGGTCAGAGGTTGAAAACATACATCTGCCATATAACCTTACACTCCCATAAGCAGCCCTCTCTATGCCAAAAAACAATACTCCCAAAGCAAATCAAGTATCAGCTTCATCCCCTCCTAACTCACTGCTTAGAACAAATACTTCCGCCCCAATAAAAACACAGACGCTGGACAGTGGTGAAGTCTCCAAACACTGGATACATCATCCGGCCTTGCTCCCAGTTCCCCCCCCATGGGCAAGGTGGAGCGGAGGAGAAGTGATGGCGAGATTAACAGAATTCCGTCAGTGGTGTTGGTTTTTGTGGAAGTGTGTAAGCTGAACCCCCCTGGGCTTTCTTTGGATGAACCGGACTATACTCCGCCAACAAACGTTTCCATCTTTTCCCCGAAATTCTCTGTGAAGACGTGAATACAAATCCCCCATGATCCTCATGCCATATCCCTCTCTAATTACAGTGTTTTGCACAATAACATCCCCCTCTCCTTCCCCCTCTTCCAACTCTTCGCCTTACCCCCTAGCCCCGCCGCCCGTCCACCCCACCCTGACTCTCCTGTGCCTCTTTTCACCAGTTGTAGGTGGAAGTGATACCTTGCTGTGGGCCAAATGGTATGTTTGCTTTGAGTAGGTTAAAGTCAATTCTTTGGGTGACTTGCGAACATGCATAAGGATGGCAGAATTCAGATATTACATCATTTTTTTGCACTATTTTTTAAACTACGTTGCACTACATAGTTCAATGTGCCAGTCTTAAACATGGTTCAATGTGATAGTCTTAAACATGGTTCAATGTACCAGTCTTAAACATGGTTCAATGTGCCAGTCTTAAACATGGTTCAATGTGATAGTCTTAAACATGGTTCAATGTGCCAGTCTTAAACATGGTTCAATGTGCCAGTCTTAAACATGGTTCAATGTAACAGTCTTAAACATGGTTCAATGTGATAGTCTTAAACATGGTTCAATGTGCCAGTCTTAAACATGGTTCAATGTGACAGTCTTAAACATGGTTCAATGTGCCAGTCTTAAACATGGTTCAATGTAACAGTCTTAAACATGGTTCAATGTGATAGTCTTAAACATGGTTCAATGTGCCAGTCTTAAACATGGTTCAATGTGCCAGTCTTAAACATGGTTCAATGTGCCAGTCTTAAACATGGTTCAATGTGCCAGTCTTAAATTATGGTGCACTACACGGTTCAATGTGACAGTCTTAAACATGGTTCAATGTGCCAGTCTTAAACTATGGTGCACTACACTGTTCATTGTGACAGTCTTAAACATGGTTCAATGTGATAGTCTTAAACATGGTTGAATGTGCCAGTCTTAAACATGGTTGAATGTGCCAGTCTTAAACTACGGTGCACTACATGGTTCAATGTGACAGTCTTAAACATGGTTCAATGTGACAGTCTTAAACATGGTTCAATGTGCCAGTCTTAAACATAGTTCAATGTGCCAGTCTTAAACATGGTTCAATGTGCCAGTCTTAAACATGATTCAATGTGCCAGTCTTAAACATGGTTCAATGTGCCAGTCTTAAACTATGGTGCACTACATGGTTCAATGTGCCAGTCTTAAACTACAGTGCACTACACGGTCCAATGTGACAGTCTTAAACTACAGTGCACTACATGGTTCAATGTGCCAGTCTTAAACAGGGTTTAATGTGCCAGTCTTAAACATGGTTAAATGTGATAGTCTTAAACATGGTTAAATGTACCAGTCTTAAACATGGTTCAATGTGTCAGCCTTAAACATGGTTCAATGTGTCAGTCTTAAACATGGTTCAATGTGCCAGTCTTAAACTACAGTACACTACACGGTCCAATGTGCCAGTCTTAAACTACAGTACACTACACGGTCCAATGTGCCAGTCTTAAACTACAGTGCACTACATGGTTCAATGTGCCAGGCTTAAACTAAGGTCACTACATGTTTCAATGTGCAAATAAATGAACACAATCTACTTTTTATATATTTTTTATATTGTCGGTGTCTTGAAGCAAAAATTGGGATCACGTATACTGTGCTGAGGGAAGGACGGTTCATAATAATGGCTTGAACGGAACAAATGAAATGGCATCAAATGTATGGAAACCATGTGTTGAAACCAGCCATTACAATAAGTCAGTCCTCCCCAATTAAGGTGCCACCAACTTCCTGTAGTGCCAATTAACAAACAATAAAGGGTAACGCAGAGCTATGAACAATATGGCGAACTTAGCAGAAAGAGGACCTTGTGGTATGTGCATGGTTGCCACCGTCTTTATGCACCTCCTTGCCCTCTGATACTGCACACTGACGTTCTTAAAGCAGGGAAGGAATACAAACTTTGGTAACACTATAGCTGTCCTTATGTGTGCATTCATAAATCCTTCATAACAGCTATATAACACATTATAAACTGAGTGGTTCGAGTCCTGAATGCTAATTGGCTGAAAGCTGTGGTATATCAGACCGTATACCCCAGGTATGACAAAACATTTATTTTTACTTCTATAATTACATTGGTAAACAGTTATTAATAGCAATAAGGCACCTCCGGGGTTTGTCATGTATGGCCAATATACCACGGCTAAGGGCTGTATCCAGGCACTCCGCGTTGTGTCGTCCCTAAGAACAGCCCTTAGCCGGCGTATATTGGCCACATACTACACCTCCTCGGGCCTTATTGCTTAATTATACTTCTCATAAGCTGTCTTAAGTAGGATTAAATAGTTACGAGTAACGTCATAAGCTGTCATAAGTAGGATTAAATAGTTACGAGTAACGTCATAAGATGTCATAGATGACTGTTCTTCCTGTTGTCATGTAGTCTAATGTCAGCTGTTAATTACAACTGCTATGACACACTCCGCATGACAACTGATGTTATATGTTTCAGATTCAGAGATTCGGATTCATAGTCACATGTACAGGGTTGCAGGTCTGATTGCAGGGTAGAGTGAACATTTTCGAGCTCCAACATGCAGGACTAAGTGAAATAAAAGAATGAAAATGGTCATAAAAAAACAGCAATAGAAATAGCACTAAATACATCATAACAACTGTAGCAGTGATGAATAAATACATGTCCGTTGGGGCGGAGGCAGAGTAAAGACTGTTGAGGTGGGGGGGGGGGGGGGTAACCATAGGGAAAGCAGCATGAGCATGGTCATTACATGCTACATAAGAGTTCACATACCAGATGATATTACAGGGTGTTGTGATATTTGCCAACCTTCTGAGTCACATTATTACATTGAATGGAATGATGGGTGTCATAACCATGTCAGAAATCACCACAAAGTTAGCTAAAGGTTGGGCGTTTCATTTAGGCACAGATCTAGAGTAGAATCAGCTTATACTCCGCAACTCTAACCTTTAGGCCGAGAAAGAACCTTGGCCCATGTGTAGCCCATGTCCTTTGCACTGGAGCATAGGCTGAAGCTATCTTTGCTCCAGCTGACCTGCTGCTGGTTCTAGTGCCTCAGCTGGGTAGATGGTTATCTGGATCATCCAACAGGATGCTAATATGCAGTTTCACGCTCCAATGGACGATAAGGTTTCAGAGAACCAATTTTGCAACGAGGGGTACTCTGCCAACACACAGTTTACTTGGACTTTTGATACTGCCAAGGGGTAATTTGAATTATGGGAAATCTCTTTATTTGCCAACAGATTTATCAATCATAATTGCACTGTTTTGAAATCATTGTCAGGTCTTGCACAACACTGTGTTTTTTTGGAAGGTACAAAGACAGAGGCTGAACTTTCCGGTACATCCTTGTGATGTTATTCAAATACACTGAAGACGGCCATTTCTTTCAACCATGGAAAACATTAATGACATTTAATAAAGAGAAAGGGTTGGATTGAGGGGAGGGGGGAGGAGGATGAAGAGAGGTTTGGATTGAGGGGAGGGGGGAGGAGGATAAAGAGAGGTTTGGATTGAGGGGGAGAGGAATGAGGATGAAGAGAGGTTTGGATTGAGGGGGAGAGGAAGGAGGATGAAGAGAGGTTTGGATTGAGGGGGAGAGGAATGAGGATGAAGAGAGGTTTGGATTGAGGGGGAGAGGAAGGAGGATGAAGAGAAATGGTTGGATTGAGGGGGAGAGGAATGAGGATGAAGATAAAGGGTTGGATTGAGGGGGAGAGGAAGGAGGATGAAGAGAAAGAGTTGGATTGAGAGGGGAGAGGAAGGAGGATGAAGAGAAAGGGTTGGATTGAGGGGGGAGAGGAAGGAGGATGAAGAGCAATGGTTGGATTGGTGGGGAGAGGAAGGAGGATGAAGAGAAATGGTTGGATTGAGGGGAGGGGGAAGGAGGATGAAGAGAAAGGGTTGGATTGGGGGGAGAGGAAGGAGGATGAAGAGAAAGGGTTGGATTGAGGGGAGGGGGGAAGGAGGATGAAGAGAAAGAGTTGGATTGAGAGGGGAGAGGAAGGAGGATGAAGGGAAAGGGTTAGATCGAGGGGGGGGGTGAAGAGAAAGGGTTGCAGCGGTCTAAGGCACTGCATCTCAGTGCAAGAGGTGTCACTACAGTCCCTGGTTCGATTCCAGGCTGTATCACATCCGGCCGTGAATGGGAGTCCCATTTCGGGGTAGGCCGTCATTGTAAATAAGAATGTGTTGTTAACTGACTTGCCTAGTTAAATAAAGGTTCAATAAAATAATAATAATAATAATAAATAAATACACACTTTTCAACAGCTAATGGGGATCCTAATAAAATCCTCAGAGAGAAATAAAATGATGAGGAGAAAGTGTATGGCTCCGTTTAGTAAGCTACTTCAACAAACTCCACTGCTCTGACGAAGGGACTATGAGGTAGAGAAAGGAAGATCAGGTTTTTAGGCAAAGTCCCATTCAAACCCAGATATCTCCCCAAACCTCACGTGAAATTAGGTCACTCGAGGAGTTGTGTCACATTGTGAATTCTCATGGAGCGTTTTATGATGCTGTCCACCACACACCCACATACAAATTCCTCTGACCACGATTTCAAATGAAAACCCTACACTTTTCCCTCAGGTGCGTGTGGTAATGTAACAATGTGTGTCCAGTGCTGTAAGTATTATGATTAGGTACTGATCCTGCTGTTAACTTGTGCGACAGGGCCTACCTCCAAAACTCTGATGGACTGCTAAGTTAGCTCCAGGGGAGTCCCTTTATGGGAACACACCTCAAGTTTATAACTTAATGAGGCCAGGATCTGCCATCCCACACGCCATAAAGAACCTCTCTCACTGCCTGCTATGAATTAAGATTGCTGTAAACTGTGGGTGACTGTGTAGATGTTCAAAATGTTCATGTGTGTAGTACGTAGTTGGGCGCACACACGTGTGAGAGCTCACACATTTTTGGTTTTACCTTTACTTAACATCGGCAAGTCAGTTAAGAACAAATTCTTATTTACAATGACGGCCTACACCGGCCAAACCCAGATGACGCTGGGCCAATTGTGCACCACCCTATGGGAGTCCCAATCACAGCCAGTTGTGATACAGCCTGGATTCAAACCAAGGTGTATGTAGTGATTCCTCTAGCACTGAGATACAGTGCCTTAGCCCACTGCGCCACTCAGGAGCCCTGTCCACTACTGGTATAAAGTTCTTAAGTAACAATAAGTCATCTTTAGAGGAATCTGTATTTTACTTGACTATTTATATTTTGGACAACTTTTACTTTTAATCCATTACAATCTTAAAAACAATATGCACTTTTTACACCCAGAAGTAGTTGTTACATTTCGAATGCTCAGCGGGACATGAAAATGGTCCAATTCACGCATTTATCAAGAGAACATCCCTGGTCATCCCTATTGGCTCTGATCTGGCGGACTCACTAAACACAAATGCTTCATTTGTAAATGATTTGAGTGTTGGAGTGTTTCCCTGGCTATCCTTACATGTTTAAAACAAGAACATTGTACCGTCCGGTTTGCTTAATATAAGCATTTTGAAATGATTTATACTTGAACTTTTGATACTTAAGTACATCTTAGCAATTACATTTACTTTTGATACTTAAGTGTATTTCAAACCAAATACTTTTAGACTTTTACTCAAGTTGTATTTTACTGGGTGACTTATACTTGAGTCATTTTCTAATAAAGGTATCTTCACTTGTACTCAAGTATGACAATTGGGTACCTTTTCCACCACTGCTGTCCATGATTGTTATCCACTGGATAACTAACTGTTAGAATGTAGCAATGGTCTCCCAGGGACAGGAGAGATGAGCCTGTAAGCCATGTACTTTCAGCTGTTCCCTCTGGGACGTTTAGATAAAGTCATTTGACAACCATTTGGAAACGAATGCAGAACATCTGTTGCACATTTCTCACTTGTCAGGATTCATGGAAGTTTCGCTTTTATTTGTTTGTTTCTCTTTTCTGCTCCCATCTTCTCAGTCATTTTTATTGACTACCAGCCTTACTTACTACTGCATTTCTGTCTTATGTGTGCATGTCCACATTTATGGGTTTTGCGTGAAGCCCTTTAGGGTTGAAATCAGTGGAGGCTGCTGTGGCAAGGACGGCTCATAATAATGCCAAGCTTGTAGCGTCATACCCAAGAAGACTCAAGGCTGTAATCGATGCCAAGGTGTTTCAATATAGTACTGAGTAAATGGTCTGAATACTTACGTATATGTGACATTTCAAATGTGTATTTTTAATACATTTTCAAAAAAAATCTAAAAACTGATTGTTGCTTTGTCATTATGGGGTATTGTGATGT
>NC_034193.2:16810546-16840546 GCF_002021735.2 Oncorhynchus kisutch
GAGAGAGAGCATGGGATTGAAGGGGCTTGGGAATACCGCAAATCGAATCGAGCCCCAGGCACCCTCTCTGTCACTTTTCCATTGGGTTTTGCCGTGGGTGTGTAGTACAGTATAATACTGCAGTATACCCACATCCCCACATCCATGGAGTCCACAGTCATAAAACTGAGGTCAACTGTTGGCACTCGGTACCCACTCATAGCTGTCAGTCTGGCCCACTGGACCCGGGCACCATGACTGAAACCCAGAGAAAGGCCAAGGCTGGGCCCACTCTTTCCACTGCTCCTGGTCAACTACACTCATGTAAGAAACCAGCTAATCAGTTCAGAAAACACTAGCGCATTGTGCTCCATTGTCAAGGCCAATTAAGTTTGTTGTCCGTCATCTTTATGGTAGCAATGAACGCAATGCTCACCTTTTCCTCCACTCACAATCGTAGAAGTGCGACCACACACTAATGCACCTGCATATGGATTTCAGACAGGATCATCCGTTTTTAGGTTATCATGGATCTTTCCCACCACAGTGACAGGAAGTCCATATGAAACGTTGTAAAGCAGACGTTATGCACCATCCTCCGCTTCCTCTCTTCTTCTTCCCTCCAACGTTTGCTGATTTAAGGGAACTGCCTCTGAGTTTTCCGCCGTCATGTCAGGAAGATTCGTCCATCATACTGTGATGATCAGACCGGTGGGAAACTCTCCTCCATGCAGGGCAATGTGGCATCACTGGCTAGAGACATAGTGACGAGAATAAGCGATTGCGACAAAGAACAGAGAAGAGCATCACCTCAAGGACAAACTGGGGTTGGGCAAGAGAGTGAAGAGAGAGTGATTGAAGAGAAAGATGAAAGCACATTTCCTGGAAGACCAATTCTCTCATCCTCATCACAGAGTAGAAAGGGAAAAGTCTCAGAAGTACTTGTGTTTTTGCATTATGCAGTTCTATACTGAAGTGGACAGACGCCCAGACTGACCCTGACAGCACAGCCAGACATATAGACCGCCCACCAGCCCTTTCACCTTCTTCTCTGAGAGGTTTAGGTTCCAAGGGAAAGTCCCTCGCCCCTTCCGTTCTCACGCCTGGCAGTGTGGGACCACGAGGAGACAGAACAAGAGAGAAGTGGGACGCCACTTTAACTTTGAGACGTCACCTCCCCCTGTACCCCTCCCCTTGAGGTTTGAAGGGTAGAAGCAACATGCTTGCAAAGCTCTAAACACTACGGACACAATCCTGGCTCGCAGCTCCTGAACGCCACTCTGTTTTAGCAACGTTTAACTCACTAAAGATCCTGGAGCCGTTTGAAAGACCCAGAACAGACCACAAGGGAGAGAAAAAAAAGGGGGTGGCAGACGAAAGTGCTTCTTTTGAGATTCGTTTTAAAGTTGATTTCTCCCGACTTCCGTACAAATTAGGCACAATTAATGCCTGACAAATACAGGCTGTGCTTTCCAAGAGGAGGGTCTGGTTTGGACGCTGCACTCTTAAAAAAAACAACGTAATAATGGCTTTTATTGTCGCGTTGGCGAACAAGCTCCTTGCCCACTACTTGGTTTCAGCCAAACTGCCGTCAAGACACACAAACTCAATTTAGCTGATTATGAACTTAAGTGCTCTTTCTGAGACATGGCTTCAATCCCTACGGCTTTTTTTTCACCGTTCTCTTGGAAGATAGGAGGGGGGTAAAAGAGGGATGGAGGAAGAGAGGGAGAGCAGATGGAAGGAGTCTTTTTTTAAAGTGCATTTTTTTCACAAAGCTCCCTAATTTATATTTTTTGAGCGGTCGGCCTGCCTCGGACTGCCTGCACGTGTGAACATTAAACATCACTGGCTGCCCAGAGCTCTCTCTACTGGCACCACTTGTCAATCAGCGCACTGGCAGAGTGGCGCTGGCCAAGCGCCGTGCGGTCGCGTTGGAAACGTTTCCCTGTGTGCGGTTAACCCCGCGCTCTCTGAGCAGGGCTCCACTCACTCTTCAAATTGCCAGTCTCCCATGGTATTGCATAAGGTTTCAGACACTCTGACGCATGAACACTCGCTCAAAGTGGCAATGTATGGATGGGTACATACATTAGGTGCTGGCGAGAACCCATAGCTAAGTTCATGTGGTAGAGTGTGTCTAGTAAGCCGTTAAAGACGGACAACAAAGCCTGAGATAGATGAGATTCAAGGTGTTGCCCAATGCACATTGCTGTGTCAGCTACACTCTTAAAAAAGGCTTTCAAAAGGGATCTTTGGCTGCACCCATAGGAGAACCCATTTTGGTTTGAGGTAGAACCCTTTTGGGTTCCTTGTTGAACCTTCTGTGTAAAGGGTTCTACATTGAAATCAAATGGGTTTTTACCTGGAACCAAAAGGGTTCTTCAAAGGGTTCCCATGTGGGGACAGCCGAAGAACCCTTTTGGTTCCAGGTAAAAACCCATTTGTGTTCAATGTAGAACCCTTTTAGGTTCTAGAAATCACCTTTTTTTCTAAGAGTGTAGCATCACAACAAGGTGGGGGGAAAGGAGGAGTATGGAGGAAAACAGAACATCGGGGTCAAGCCAGACGAAGACATAATGATCGGTGAATATCAGAGGCAGCGAAGACAAGCAAAGATAATCAAGACCAAAAAAAGAAAAATTAAAATGAAGACAAGTAAAGAGGATTAACCTTTGCCCTGGATACACTCCCACAGTCCCCACGCTGACAGAGAGCTCTCCCTCCTCCTGTTGAGCTCTGGGCTCAAGGTGAGTGTCTTCATTGGAACGTGATGAGAGTTTGCTGGGATGGCCTGGCAGCTGACCATGACAGGGCTTACAGACTCCATCCCTTACTGACAAACACACACACACACACACACACAGGACAAAATGTAATATTCTCTCACTGCTCTTACAAGCGATCACATGTGACACAGTGCCATTGTCGACTGGCACATGCATAGTGCAGACTTCCTTACCAGCTTCCTCAATCTAATGGAACCACACCATTAACAGAACAACCCGGTGTGGTTGCGGCAGTACCAGTCCTCTCTCTTTCTCTAGCCCAATGTTCTCTGTGTCAGTACTGTCCACTCGACTATCAGACGTGCTGAGATGTGCCGGCGTTGGAAGACGTATTACAGGGTTAAATGTTGCATAGCGTTTTGGTTACTGCGGCGAGGATCGGTCCCGGAGCAGCACTCTCAGATGGTCCGCCATCGGGACGGGGAAATATCGTCTGAGGGCACGGTTCCTGAAACCGCAGCGCCGTTTCTCACTGCAAATGGAGGAATGGAGACGAAAACCGCAAGCCTGCAGCTGTTCAGCTGGAAGAGAAAGGGCACTTTTCTCAGTTTTAAAGGCAAAGTGTGTCAAATGGAGGCTTTTACGTCCAAAGTCTAAGAGCTCTGCTTCCTTAACCACACTTAGGGGTCTATTCAATCAGACATCCACATAGCTGTTGTTTTGGCTAGTCAGAGGTGGAACTGGGTTAGAGCCTTCAAATCCACAAGTGGCTCCTGGCATTACACCTAAAGCGGACATTGCCATTAACTGCACGGAGTTGCATTAAGGGAAATCCCATGCATCCCAAACAAGTTCAAACACTGGAATGTGAGATGTAATCTACACCTCCATTAGCCTGATAGAAATCCTCTTTTCATTTAATGATCTTAAATTTGAGCGTCATTATTTCTATATATCCTACACTTTATCGTTCTGAACTTCTAACGTGAGTGGGACGGGTGTGGCTTCGTGACAATGATCAAAAGCAGCTGCTCACTGATTTTGACAGCTCCAACACAGTTCACCTTCGACACCGCCAAAACACTAGCTAGGTGGGTGTCGGCTACTGCAGGTTAAGCTTGATCTGATTGAATCTAGGCCAACGTTACATAAACCTTTTTCGATTAGCCTGATAATAAATCTTTCCATGGATTTGATGTTCTTACGATACATGTCACGGGGAGACACTGGAGGAGTGTGGACACGGGAGGAGTGTGGACACGGGAGGAGTGTGGACACTGGAGGAGTGTGGACACGGGAGGAGTGTGGACACGGGAGGAGTGTGGACACGGGAGGAGTGTGGACACGGGAGGAGTGTGGACACTGGAGGAGTGTGGACACTGGAGGAGTGTGGACACTGGAGGAGTGTGGACACTGGAGGAGTGTGGACACTGGAGGAAATGGGGATATTGGATTTTAGAAAGAGATAATAGCCAGCATGTTATCCAATCTGTGTAGTATATTTGGCCATACATTGGAAAATATACAGTACTTATATTTGGGACCTCACGTCCTACCACAAATTGACATGTATCCAGGCCTCAGCGAGGTCATAGATAATACAATGCAGTCCAGACAGTCTGGCGGTTTAGGATTCCATCTCTTCCTAATGATTGGCCTAATTCATGTGTATATTCTATGTTATTATCGTCCTCTCGTCTGGATGAACCGAATCCCATCCTCTATTTACTGACATGACTCTGCTTTCCCTTCCTGTCCTTCCCTCTCTTGGTGCCCGCGCATGTTAAAGACCAAGATGAAAGGGGGATATATGTTTGGTCATGCTCCATAACTGACAGAATAAAACAAACAGACTATCTACTCCTTGTCTAAACCATCCTTTGCCAGACCTGTTTCAGCTGTGTGTGTGTGTGTGTGTGTATATGTGTGTGTGTGTGTGTGTGTGTGTGTGTGTGTGTGTGTGTGTGTGTGTGTGTGTGTGTGTGTGTGTGTGTGTGTGTGTGTGTGTGTGTGTGTGTGTGTGTGTGTGTGTGTGTGTGCGTGCGTGCGTGCGTGCGTGCGTGCATTAGAGCTCTGCAGACAGTCCCAATCCTCCAACCCCCATCTTCTTGTGTGGGATTTGCCTCCTTTAAGGCTGGTTAGCAGGCTTCAATCAGACTAATCCAAATTCCCTATCCACCCAGCACATGGCAGACTATCAGATTCACTGTGATAACATCACATACAGTAGGATGGTTATACAGTGTTTTGACTCTTCTGCAAACACGGGCTCCAGTTTGCACATACTTCAGCTGACTTCCTCAAGTGGTTAGTTTGGTCAGCACGGCGCCCAACATACCTGTAACTAAACACACACATTCTCAAATACCTCTGATGATGAGTTTAGGTGTGTGTGAGTGGTTTGGTTTTACTATCCTTGTGTGTACCAGAAGTCCTCACAAGGATAGTAAAACAAGGAACATTCTAACAAGTGGGGACATTTCGCCAATCCCCATAAGGAAAAAGGCTTTTTTAGGGTTAGGGTTACAATTAGGGTAGGGGTTAGAATTAAGGATAGGGTCAGGGGTTAGGTTTAGGGTTAGCAGTTAGCAGTTAGGATTAGGTTTAATTTTAGTGTTAGGAGTTTGGGATTAGGGTTAAGGTTAAGGTTAGGTTAAGGGTTAGGGTTATGTCCTGTGGGGAAAATTGATTTTTGGGTCCCCACAAGGATAGTAAAACAAATGTGTGTGTGTGTGTGTGAGAGTATGTGTGTTTGTTTGGCTTTTTTGTGGTTCATAGACCTACTTTGTAGAGACAAGTTGCCCGTCATTAATGAAAACATTCCATGGTTGCTATAGGGACTGTTTCGGTGGTGGGCTAGGATTCCACCATTCACTATTCGAAAAGATGAGTACTTTTCCTCTGCCACAAAGTAGACACGCTATCCTACAGTCCTGCAATACACTCCTGCAACATGTTCACATTTATGGTATACACACATTACATACATTACAATATTGTAATACATTACAACACATTACAATAGCGTGTTACAATAACGTGCCCAGCATACAACAATGATGCAGACTACTTACTTTTCAGGACCCAGTATTAAAAACTGAACAATACTTCACACCTTTAAAAAGAGAATACGCTTGCGTCACACACATCAATAAAATGCCCCAAAATTTGGAACAGAGACACACTCAAATGTTGAAACGCTAACGGATGCAAGTGAAAATTTGCCAGTAAAGAAATATGAAATCTCATAAATTTTTTAAGAGAAAGCGAGGCCCCGCAGGCCCCTCCCTCTAATGGGGATGGAGGGTTTTTATTGGCGTGTTAAATATGAGTGTCAGCCGAACAGTGGCGGCCCGTCCACTACAATACAAGGAAGAAACCTCTAGTGCATAATTGAATGACAACAGCTGATCAACAAGCGCCAGTCGATAGCTGGCTGCCTGGCTCCAAGTGTCAGCATCATTAGACGTGCATCAGTCACTCTCACTTCACTGAAGCCAGGACATCTCATTATCGGAGAGCTTGTTGGGGCTCCTCATCGATCCATAATGGCGGACACATCGCCACCTGTTATGTTGGGACTGGAGCGACTGGGAACGTAATGAAGTAGGAAGTAAGTGGACATGGCAGTGTTCTGTGATGTTGGTCTAGCCAAGAGCACATTCTGTCCATGGCACACAGTGATTAATTGCCACCAGGGGTGTTTGGTCCGCAGCCACAACAGCTACAACAGCCCAACAAGGCAAAGCAGGCAAGTCCCCAACACACCAAGCGGAACCCGATCTCTCCTGGCCCATCTCCAGGCTCATTAACCACTAACCAGGCAGCACATGCTGAAAGGCCCCAATTACTCGTCACCGATCCCTTCGCCCTTCCACCACACTGCCACTTGACCAAGAGACAAGTGTTTGCCCCGTATTAAAAACCCTGAACGTTTACAGAAAGAGTTTTCCACCGAAGTGAAATCATCGCCATCTCACTCTTTTTAACAGGGGAGGACATGACAATAAAAAATCTTGCCGGTCGCTGTTCTTTCATCTGGACTGGAACTCTCATTCTCTCCTGTTAATTTCTCCATGGTGTTCAGACTCAGGGTCAGACACAGCGGCTTGGTGCATGGTTGGTTAAGGTCTGGCTGGGAGGCAGTCGAAGACAGATTTATGTAGTTTATGGAGCAGCTTTAGTCATCACTACATACAATGGAGTTGTTCCATGACTGTGATTGGAAAAGAAGGAGTCAATGAATCATAATAGATCACGCCACGCTAATGAACACTAGGCAGAGGTAGCCTACAATTCTAGAATTTTCCAAGGTCCTCTTATCTAATCTGACTAGATAGGCCTCCACTTTAATGCATAATGTATACAGATACATAGTTTTAGTACAAAACAGCATCACACACCCACATTGGTGGAAACAAGAGCTGGCATAACAAGCCATCTCGTTCACAACAAGAACCCACACACCGCATCGACACTACACCATCCCATGATGCTTTGTTATCCTCGTCTAATCCAAGCGTATTGTTGCCACGGGGACGTCTATATACCAGCTGGGCCTTTGCGTGAAGTGCGGGGAGTATGCAGTCTGGGGGCATAGAGCAGAGGGGAGAGAGCCATGTACACTCTTAGAAAAAAGGGTTCCAAAAGGGTTCTGCGGCTGTCCCCATAGCATAACCCTTTTTGGTGCCAGGTAGAACTTTTTTGGGTTGCATGTAGACCCCTTCTGTGTAAAACACAAAAGGGTTCTACCTGGAACCAAAAATAGTTCTTTAAGAGGTTCTTTTATGGGGACAACCGAAGAACCCTATTTGGTTCTTGATAGCACCTTTACTTGTAAGAGTGTAGGACAGGACAGGATATGATACACAGACAGATGCAGTCAGGGATCGTCATGAGGTGACGACCTCGTGAAGCTGCTTGAGAGAATGCCAAGAGTGTATTTTGAATTGTTTAACACTTTTTTGATTACTACATGATTCCATCAGTGGTCTTCACTATTAGTCTACAATGTAGAAAATAGTCCAAATAAAGAAAAACCCTTGAATGAGTAGGTGTCCAAACTTTTGACTGGTACTGTATATAAAATAAAAAAATTAAATGCAGGACGCAATATCATACGAAATGGATGACATAGTACACAATTGAATGACATAGTACACAATTGGATGACATAGTACACAAGAAACAGGGACGGTTTGAGCTTGTGAGCACCACTTTCAAAATAACTGCCTGAAATGATCTAGACGTTCTGGAGAATCAGGTACTGTAGACGGCTAGGACACGGACAAAGACGGCTTTGTTCCTCTGAGAAATGTGACACCTCGCCAAGCAGGAAGTTTGTTTTTCTGTTCCAGCTCTGAAATGAGGAATCAGAAGCCACAAATGAGAGTGGAAAAGGGGAGAAGACGGGAGAGGAAGAGGGGAAGAGGGGAAAAGGAGAGAGGTGCTGGGCTGGCACCATCCTGTCTCAGGAATGTCCTTCACACTGACATGGAGAGATGGATGGATGGATGGATGGGCGTTCATGATACCACACACACGGCACTGTACATAAGACCTGTAATGTACCTTCTGCTGCATGTGCTGTACAGTAGGCATAATGTGATTGGTTATGTACTGTACAGTAGGCATAATGTGATTGGTTATGTACTGTACAGTAGGCATAATGTGATTGGTTATGTACTGTACAGTAGGCATAATGTGATTGGTTATGTACTGTACAGTAGGCATAATGTGATTAGTTATGTATTGTACAGTAGGCATAATGTGATTGGTTATGTACTGTACAGTAGGCATAATATGATTGGTTATGTATTGTACAGTATGCATAATGTGATTGGTTATGTACTGTACAGTAGGCATAATGTGATTGGTTATGTACTGTACAGTAGGCATAATGTGATTGGTTATGTACTGTACAGTAGGCATAATGTGATTGGTTATGTATTGTACAGTAGGCATAATGTGATTGGTTATGTACTGTACAGTAGGCATAATGTGATTGGTTATGTACTGTACAGTAGGCATAATGTGATTGGTTATGTATTGTACAGTAGGCATAATGTGATTGGTTATGTACTGTACAGTAGGCATAATGTGATTGGTTATGTACTGTACAGTAGGCATAATGTGATTGGTTATGTATTGTACAGTAGGCATAATGTGATTGGTTATGTACTGTACAGTAGGCATAATATGATTGGTTATGTATTGTACAGTATGCATAATGTGATTGGTTATGTACTGTACAGTAGGCATAATGTGATTGGTTATGTATAGTACTGTATGCCTAATGAGATTGGTTATGTACTGTACAGTAGGCATAATGTGATTGGTTATCTACTGTACAGTAGGCATAATGTGATTGGTTATGTATTGTACTGTATGCCTAATGTGATTGGTTATGTACTGTATAGTAGGCATACTGTGATTGGTTATGTACTGTACAGTAGGCATAATGTGATTGGTTATGTATTGTAGAGTATGCATAATGTGATTGGTTATGTACTGTACAGTATGCATAATGTGATTGGTTATGTACTGTACAGTAGGCATAATGTGATTGGTTATGTACTGTACAGTAGGCATAATGTGATTGGTTATGTACTGTACAGTACGCATAAGGTGATTGGTTATGTACTGTACAGTAGGCATAATGTGATTGGTTATGTACTGTACAGTAGGCATAATGTGATTGGTTATGTACTGTACAGTAGGCATAATGTGATTGATTATGTATTGTAGAGTATGCATAATGTGATTGGTTATGTACTGTACAGTAGGCATAATGGATTGGTTATGTATTGTACAGTATGCATAATGTGATTGGTTATGTACTGTACAGAAGGCATAATGTGACTGCTTACTGCATGCAGCCAGACACGCATGCACTGTTTGTACATTTCAATCGTGGCATGCACAGAACACATGGCTGTATGAGAGGATTGTGTTTGCCGATTATAGTGGTTATAAAGAAAACAAACATTATTACATTCATTGTCACAGATGGAGACAAGCAGAAGCCTATGTTTGCAAGTGCAGCCTGAAAGTCAGGACTGAGGACCTTTTGCCACATTTCAGGCTTCAAACATAAAGATATAAAACTGTATTTTTTGTGAAGAATCAACAACAAGTGGGACACAATCATGAAGTGGAACGACATTTATTGGATATTTCAAACTTTTTTAACAAATCAAAAACTGAAAAATTGGGCGTGCAAAATTATTCAGCCCCTTTACTTTCAGTGCAGCAAACTCTCTCCAGAAGTTCAGTGAGGATCTCTGAATGATCCAATGTTGACCTAAATGACTAATGATGATAAATACAATCCACCTGTGTGTAATCAAGTCTCCGTATAAATGCACCTGCACTGTGATAGTCTCAGAGGTCCGTTAAAAGCACAGAGAGCATCATGAAGAACAAGGAACACACCAGGCAGGTCCGAGATACTGTTGTGAAGAAGTTTAAAGCCGGATTTGGATACAAAAAGATTTCCCAAGCTTTAAACATCCCAAGGAGCACTGTGCAAGCGATACTATTGAAATGGAAGGAGTATCAGACCACTGCAAATCTACCAAGACCTGGCCGTCCCTCTAAACTTTCAGCTCATACAAGGAGAAGATACTTTCGCAAGGCACTGTACATCAGATGCAAGGGATCCTTCAACTCCTGTTCCTATAACTGCTGACTGCCTGCCTGCCTGCCTGCCTGCCTGCCTGAAGAATGAGTGTGGAAGGATTTCAACATCCCCTCCCCTACACCTCATCTCATCCCCACGCCTCATCTGATCCCCACCCCTACACCTCATCTCATCCCCACGCCTCATCTCATCCCCACCCCTACACCTCGTCTCATCTGATCCCCACCCCTACACCTCATCTCATCCCCACACCTCATCTCATCCCCACCCCTACACCTCGTCTCATCTCATCCCCACCCCTACACCTCATCTCATCCCCACGCCTCATCTGATCCCCACCCCTACACCTCATCTAATCTCATCCCCACACCTCATCTGATCCCCACCCCTACACCTCATCTCATCTCATCCCCACGCCTCATCTGATCCCCACCCCTACACCTCATCTCCTCCCCACCCCTACACCTCATCTCATCCCCACGCCTCATCTGATCCCCACCCCTACACCTCATCTCATCTCATCCCCACGCCTCATCTGATCCCCACCCCTACACCTCATCTCCTCCCCACCCCTATGCCTCATCTCCTCCCACCCCTACACCTCATCTCATCTCCTCCCCTACACCTCATCTCATCTCTGCCCCTATACCTCATCTCACCTCTTTTTCTCCCCCCTTCTCTCACTCTCCCTCCCTCCTTCTCTCTCTCTCTCTCTCTCTGAAGAGGTTGAATGTCCCGGATGTGCTGGTCCCCAGCCACCTGGCAGTGTTCACTCAGAGGGAGCGGAGTCCTGAGCCCAGAGTGCTCTAACTGATACCAGGTGACCTACAGAACCACAGGAGCTCAGGACCAGCCCACCTGTGTCCTTCTGGGGCTCGCATTACACACAAAACCAGAAAACATCCCTTTTGTGCTCGGCCGGCCTGCCTTTTATCTCTCTGCATGTACAAACACACACACACAAGACCTGGGGTGCGCAGCCGTTCCACTCTCTTTATGAGTCCCGCTCGAAAGAACATTGCTCAATTTATGACAATAGGATAGGATTGAGCCAAGCAAGTTGTGAGCAAACCAACCCTCTCCTGTTAGCATTCACAAGAGACACAGTCCTTCTAATCTAACTTGCTAACTGTTGTAGTGCACACATCTGAGCTGACAGAAGTCTCCCGTCCCTCTGTCTCCTTACAGGCGCTGATATGGCGGGCTTGTTTTAAGTTTCAAGTGTTAATGTCACATGCACAAGTACAGTGAAATGCCTTTCTTGCAAGCTCTAACCCCAACAATGCAGTAATCAAAAACAATGTAATACTAAAAATAGCAAGGTAGAAACAAAAACACACGAGATATAAAAATAAGAAGAACACGAGAAAGTAAGTAGGCATACTATGTACAGGGTCAGTTCCAGGGTCAGTTCCAGTACCATATTCACAATGTGCAGTGACACTGGCGTGGTAGGGTTCAATACTGTAGGTATAAGGGTAAGGTGACTAGGCATCAGGATAGAGAATAAACAGTGTAGCAGCAGGGTGTATGATGATTGTGTGTGTGTGTGTGTGTGTGTGTGTGTGTGTGTGTGTGTGTGTGTGTGTGTGTGTGTGTGTGTGTGTGTGTGTGTGAGAGAGTCAGTATGAAGGCATGTGCATATTATGTGGGTGTGATCGAATTAATTAATGTTTGTATCTATGTAGTAGGATAGATGGAGTGTTGCCATCAGAGTCCATCCAACTCTACTTTGACGCTTAAAAGTGGTGGCTCGTATATAGGCTACACTAAAACATGTTTTTATTTTTTTTACCCCTTTTCTCCCCAATTTCATGGTTCCCAATTGGTAGTTACAGTCTTGTCCCCTCGCTGCAACTCCCCTACGGACTCGGGAGATGCGAAGGTCGAGAGCCGTGCGTCCTTCAAAACACGACCTTGCCAAGCCACACTGCTTCTTGACACACTGCTCGCTTTGTTACGCTCGTCGAAATGATCGGACCAAGGTGCAGCGTGGTAGGCGTATATTTTGTCTTTATTAAAAATGAACACCTAAAAACAACAAAAGGAAAACGAACATAACGTTCGGTAGGCTACACAGAGCTGTACAAAAACAATATCCCACAAAACTAAGGTGGCAAAACAGGCTGCCTAAGTATGATTCCTAATCAGAGACAACGATAGACAGCTGTCCCTGATTGAGAACCATACCCGTCCAACACAGAAATAAAGAACATAGAGTTTTCCACCCGAGTCACACCCTGACCAACCAAACATAGAGACTAAAAAGATCTCTACGGTCAGGGCGTGACAAGCTTAACCCGGAATCCAGTCGCACCAAAGTGTCGGAGGAAACACCGTTCAGCTGGCGATCAAGGTCAGCTTACAGGCGCCCGGTCTGCCACAAGGAGTCGCTAGAGTGTGATGGGACAAGGAAATCCACGCCGGCCAACCCCTCCCTTAACCCGGACGACGCTGGGCCAATTGTGCAACGCCTCATGGATCTCCCGGTCGCGGCTGTGATACAGCCTGGGATCGAACCCGAGTCTGTCGTGAAGCAGTGCCTTGCGCCACTCGGGAGGCCACACACTAAAACATTTAGTCCCATTCATACTGTATATAAAGTGTCCCAAAAAGTTCTGGTTCCTGTTTACACGAGAAACACTACATCAGGCCTGATCACTGCTGTGAGAACCCTCTTATTCTGTGTTCGTCCACCCATGGCTGCAGGGCTGGCAGTGAGGCTTAAAGTATGTACATATGACTCCTCCGCTTCACTGCACTGTGTTTTTAGAGCAAAGCCAAAGCTGGGTGTATGAACGTGATGTATAGATATGGTCCTAGGTGTGTTTGTACGTGTGGGTATGGCTACGTGGTGTGCTGTGTGTGCTGTGTGTGTGTGTGTGTGTGTGTGTGTGTGTGTGTGTGAGAGAGAGAGAGAGAGAGAGAGAGAGAGAGAGAGAGAGAGAGAGAGAGAGATATCCCTGAGGTTACGTGCTTTCTGATGAGTGTATGTTGGGAGTATGTGTGCATCAGTTGAGATTGTTTGGGAGGGAAATTGTTTAGGAGGGAAAAGAGAAGAGCAATGATAGTTAACTACTGCTTTTTCTCCACTTTTCTTAACCATCTTCTCTCTTTCCTCATGTATCTTTATAAAATGCAAGCACACTTCTGACTGCTTTGGTTTTCTAAGTTAAAAGGACAGGGTTGCTTCATGATGTTTCCATGATTTCGATCACCTACAGTGGCTTGCGAAAGTATTCACCCACCTTGGCATTTTTCCTATTTCGTTGCATTTCAACCTGGGATTAAAATGGATTTTTGGGGGAGCTTGTATCACTTGATTTACTCAACATGCCTGAGACTTTAAAGATGCAAAATATTTGTTATTGTGAAACAAACAAGAAACAAGACAGAAAAACAGGAAACCCACCCTGCAAGTCTGCAAGTCGCTTGAGTATGCCTTTCTAAGCTTGACACATCCAGCCACTGGGGTTTTTGCCCATTCTTCAAGGCAAAACTGCTCCTTCTAGTTGGATTGGTTCCACTGGTGTAAAGCAATATTTAAGTCATACCACAGATTCTCAATTGGATTGAGGTCTGGGCATTGACTAGGCCATTTCAAGACATTTAAATGTTTCCCCTTAAACCACTCGAGTGTTGCTTTAGCAGTATGCTTAGGGTCATTGTCCTGCTGGAAGGTGAACCTCTGTCCCAGTCTCAAATCTCTGGAAGACTGAAACAGGTTTCCCTCAAGAATTTCCCTGTATTTAGCGCCATCCATCATTCCTTCAATTCTGACCAGTTTCCCAGTCCCTGCCGATGAAAAACATCCCCACAGCATGATGCTGCCACCACCATGGTGGTGTTCTTGGGGTGATGAGAGGTGATTTGCACCAGACATAGCATTTTCCTTGATGGCCAAAAAGCTCAATTTTAGTCTCATCTGACCAGAGTACCTTCTCCATATGTTTGAGGAGTCTCCCACATGCCTTTTGGCGAATATCAAATGTGTTTGCTTATTTTTTTCTGGCCACTCTTCCATAAAGCCCAGCTCTGTAGAGTGTACAACTTAAAGTGGTCCTATGGACAGGTACTCCAAACTCTGCTGTGGAGCTTTTCAGCTCCTTCAGGGTTATCTTTGGTCTCTTTTTTGCCTCTCTGATTAATGCCCTCCTTGCCTGGTCTGTGAGTTTTATTGGGTTTGTTGCAGTACCATATTCTTTCCATTCTTTAATAAAGGATTTAATGGTGCACCGTGGGACGTTCAAAGTTTCAGATATATTTTTATAACCCAACCCTAAACTGTACTTCTTCACAACTTTGTCCCTGACCTATTTAGAGAGCTCATTGGTCTTCATGGTGGTGCCCCTTGCTTAGTGGCGTTGCAGACTCTGTGGCCTATCAGAACAGGTGTATATATAATGAGATCATGTGGCAGATCATGTGACACTAATTATGTGACTTCTGAAGGTAATTGGTTGCACCAGATCTTCTTTAGGGGCTTCATAGCAAATGGGGTGAATACATATGCACCACTTGTTGTTGTGTTTTTTATTCTTTTGAATTTTTTTGAAACAAGTAAACAATTTCATTTCACCAGTTTGGACTATTTTGTGCAAGTGCACTACATGAAATCCAAATAAAAATCAATTTAAATTACAGGTTGTAATTCAACAAAATAGGAAAAACGCAGAGGGGGGCGACTACTTTTGCAAGCCACTGTATATTGGCATCATTTTCATTGCAACGGGGCTATGCAACTGGGATACGTGATCACTTCAATGTTTGACTGCTGTCTCCTCTCCGGTGCCTCTCAGATTAGCCTAGGTCATTCTAGAAGGATACAATCTGATGACTCACACAGAGGGTTTGCAGTGATTATGATGTGATTACTCGCTCAGATATCATAGATGCAATGCTTGTTCAAACATGCAGTAAGCCTACCCCAAATGCTCTTGGGAAATGTGGCTTCTGTATTCAGAAGACTGTATAAACAATTTCTCTGTGTGTGTGTACTTTTGGACATCCTGAACTACAGTGAGATGTCTATTTGTATGATTTGAGGAAAGGTGATTTGTAAGCCATAAAAGTCATCCCAGATTTGAGCTGTCATCTAAACGAGCACAAAATGATGACTAACGACCAAAGGACCTTAATAGATATCATCTTCACCAACATGAACTCTATAGGCCCTACATAAACTGTCAATCACGAACAAACCATGTGTGATTGCCATTGTTTATTGAATTTTCGTAATCTTCTTTCACATTGTAATCCTGGTTGACAGCTCTTTGCATTTCCCAACACTGTTTATTCAAGCGGAGCGATTTATCGTTCTGCAAAAACCTGTTTGTCTCCTCCGGCCCGCTGTAGCTCCTCCTGCTTCTACCAATGACTACTCTTCAGCAATCGCACTCCTGGGTTGAATGCCCGAGCCAAATGATGTCATCTGATTATAAAAGGAGAAATTTGTGGTTGTTTTCTTTTCCTGTACCGGTAGTAGTTTCTTTTATTGTTTTTAGTCTGAAGAGCCCACTTGGAGCCAAAACGTCTCGTCTGGCCCTTATCGATGACATCATAGTTTAAGTGTTTATTGGTTGATAAGTGCAGCTGTGTGGAAGGGCAAAGGCGAGCAGTGGGAGTCAGGACCAAGTTAAACTAGGTGGTGTAGCTGTCCTAATAATTGGCTACACTTTTCCATTATTATTTTGAAAAGAAATCTGTCCAAAGTGATCCGGAAGACTCCCTGTGGAGAATGTAGGTGAATGAAAGCAGCTGAGAAGTAGGTTTATGGACCACACACACACACACACACACACACACCACAATCTGGGGCCTAACTGGTGCAAAATACACTGTGTATTCATCCACCTTCAATACATGGGGAGAAATCTGGTTAATTTAAGTGGATTATTCTCCACCAGAGTTCCTTGTTAAAACAGGCCTGGGAAGGAGCAACAGGGGGAATAACATTGAGGTTGGGCATTTGGCAGCACTACCACAGACACTGCACTGAAATGCTACCACATGTGCCATTTGTCCACCATGACGCCACTGTAACGTGAAGACAACAATCATGCCTTCCGCAATCAAGGCTGTTGTCTGGTGACAATATCAAACCTAGATAGACAAAGACCTAGATCTAAACCAGATAGCCTGACGTGTGCTCAAGAGGTTGCTTCATGAACAACAAATAATCCCAGATAAGGATCCGTCGGTGATGTAGTCTACCTCGTTACAGTGCCAGAGGGCATGAGTCAGGGTGTTGAGTGAGACAGTGAAGAATGAGCTCAGGTCAAGTTAGACATAAAGATGAACCTGATGAGGGAGAGAGAGAGAGGGAGAGAGAGAGAGAGACGAAGGAACCTCTGTCTGTTACGTCGTTACCTAACAGTCTGTGACAGGTCAGCCTCAACAGGCTACGTGAGTCACTCACAACTCAAACGGCAGGTAGAACCTGTTGTAGCTGCTGTGGGGATAGGGTATGGTTGTACTCTGTTATACAGTAAAGTACACTAACCTTTAATTCAATGGGGATACTAGGAGCTTTGATAAATGGACCAATAATGGGTACACACAACATTAACACACTACTACAACATAAACACACACACACCCTTGGACTATGCGTAATCCCCTGGACTGTGGCTATAAGCCCTGCTGACTCCAGGTGCAAGTCATGAGCTGGAAGTTGGGGAGGTGGAGGAGGATGAGGTGGAGGAGGAGGTGGTGGAGGAAGATTAGGATGAGGGTGTGGTGGGGCAGGAGGAGGTGGTGGAGAAGGAGGAGGGGAAGGAAGAAGAGGAGGAGGTGAAGGAGGAAGATTAGGATGAGGGGGTGGTGGGGCAGGAGGAGGTGGTGGAGAAGGAGGAGGTGAAGGAAGAAGAGGAGGAGGTGAAGGAGGAAGATTAGGATGAGGGGGTGGTGGGGCAGGAGGAGGTGGTGGAGAAGGAGGAGGTGAAGGAAGAAGAGGAGGAAGTGAAGGAGGAAGATTAGGATGAAGGGGTGGTGGGGCAGGAGGAGGTGGTGGAGGATGAGGTGGTGGAGGAAGATTAGGATGAGGGGGTGGTGGGGCAGGAGGAGGTGGTGGAGAAGGAGGAGGTGAAGGAAGAAGAGGAGGAAGTGAAGGAGGAAGATTAGGATGAGGAGGTGGTGGGGCAGGAGGAGGTGGTGGAGAAGGAGGAGGTGAAGGAAGAAGAGGAGGAGGTGAAGGAGGAAGATTAGGATGAAGGGGTGGTGGGGCAGGAGGAGGTGGTGGAGGATGAGGTGGTGGAGGAAGATTAGGATGAGGGGGTGGTGGGGCAGGAGGAGGTGGTGGAGAAGGAGGAGGTGAAGGAAGAAGAGGAGGAGGTGAAGGAGCAAGATTAGGATGAGGAGGTGGTGGGGCAGGAGGAGGTGTTGGAGAAGGAGGAGGTGAAGGAAGAAGAGGAGGAGGTGAAGGAGGAAGATTAGGATGAGGGGGTGGTGGGGCAGGAGGAGGTGGTGGAGGATGAGGTGGAGGAGGAGGTGGTGGAGGAAGATTAGGATGAGGGGGTGGTGGGGCAGGAGGAGGTGGTGGAGGATGAGGTGGAGGAGGAGGTGGTGGAGGAAGATTAGGATGAGGGGGTGGTGGGGCAGGAGGAGGTGGTGGAGAAGGAGGAGGTGAAGGAAGAAGAGGAGGAGGTGAAGGAGCAAGATTAGGATGAGGAGGTGGTGGGGCAGGAGGGGGTGTTGGAGAAGGAGGAGGTGAAGGAAGAAGAGGAGGAGGTGAAGGAGGAAGATTAGGATGAGGGGGTGGTGGGGTAGGAGGAGGTGGTGGAGGATGAGGAGGTGGAGGAGGAGGTGGTGGAGGAAGATTAGGATGAGGGGGTGGTGGGGCAGGAGGAGGTGGTGGAGAAGGAGGAGGTGAAGGAAGAAGAGGAGGAGGTGAAGGAGCAAGATTAGGATGAGGAGGTGGTGGGTCAGGAGGAGGTGTTGGAGAAGGAGGAGGTGAAGGAAGAAGAGGAGGAGGTGAAGGAGGAAGATTAGGATGAGGGGGTGGTGGGGTAGGAGGAGGTGGTGGAGGATGAGGAGGTGGTGGAGGAAGATTAGGAGGTGGTGGTAGGTAGGCAGGCTGTAGCAGCCACCCTGCCATGCCCAAACTTAGTGAGAAGCAGCCTGCGGTTCATAGAACTCCCTTATAATCTCCTCTCTCTCTTTCAGCAAAACAGACCTTTCTTTAAGCAGGTTACTCTCGTTGAGCTAAAATCTTTTTTTCAAGAGAGACCTGCATTGCTATATATTTCTATAGAGTACTACTCTCAGGACTGAAACTACCATGTGTAGGATGGCTCATGTCCTCATCCAGGCATTTGTCCCAGCGACAGAAGGTATTTGAATTGATGCACTGTAAGTCCCTCTGGATAAGAGCATCTACTAAATGACTGTAAATGTAAATGTAAAAATGTCTTAGACCTTTATACATGGCCCTCAGAGAGTCCTCCCATACGGCTGGATGAAAAATAGAGGATGGGAAACAGGGTTCGAGGAGCATTGAGGACGGCCCCATCACTCTTCCCCACAGCTGGACGACCCCTGAGTCTGCCTTTGGTGAAAGGTCATCCTCCTTGGGTCACCTGTTACATTAGCACTCCGCCTGGCCCACACACAGTGGGTCTCGGTGATCCCTGACCCCCCAGAATATACCTCTGACCCTTATCCATGCTGAATCATTTACCTGACACATCTTTGTTTACAAGAGCTAAGAGAAATAGTTGTCTTTCCTGTTCAGGAGGCGAAAAATAGACATTTACTGGTTGCTCCATTTACTGGAAAATGCTTTTGTGTCTTGCTTTTTTGGGGCAATTTTCTCAAGAATTGCCCCAAATTGATAAGAATTGATAAGAATGGATCAGACTACACACAAATACTCATTCGTATTTGTGTGTAGTCAGATTTTCAACACGATTAACATTTTGTGAAAGGAAAGGTGTAAGCCCATTGTCAAGTTGGACCCACTCCCACATGCGGCGTGGCAGGGTAGCCTAGTGGTTAGAGCGTTGGACTAGTATCCGGAAGGTTGCAAGTTCAAATCCCCGAGCTGACAAGGTACAAATCTGTCGTTCTGCCCCTGAACAGGCAGTTAACCCACCGTTCCTAGGCCGTCATTGAAAATAAGAATTTGTTCTTAACTGACTTGCCTAGTAAAATAAAAAATCCATTCATGACATTAGTGGAACTGGTCCAAAAAAACCATGTTCTGTTTTTATAAATAATAAGGAGTCTTCACAGTAGGCCTAAACATACTTATTTTTAATTGAGAAAAAATAGAGGGAGGATATAGAAAAATAAATAAAGAACTAGCATTGTACCCCATTCCAGTTCTGCATTGTTGTCTCTAGTACTGGCATATTTTATAATTACGTGTCTGGCTTAAGACATGGCAGGGCTATCCATTTAATCTGCCTATGTAAAGATAATACAATCCTGATTACATTGGGACCAGGAGGGAGAAGAAGGACACAACAGAGAACTGGTTGTCTGCTTGAAAGGAGAGGATCTAAGATACTCTTGTTTTTAATATTATTATGATTGAACTTTTCTCTTTATCTCCCATTTCTAATAAGCAGCTCGGAGCTCGAGTTACAAGCCGGAGAGACGGTCCAGGGAGATTTGGGGTCCTGCCGATAACGATCGGGGAATGCATCAGCATTCCAGGATGCATTTCAAACCATTCCTATTGGCTAGATAAAGCCTCTCTTTTTTTTTAAAGGAATTATAGAAAAATCCCTGTCTTAATTTCTTCATGATTTCAATCAGGGCCTCTGCGACAGAGAGGAAAGGAGAGAAGGAAAAAAACACAAAACACGAAGACATAAGTAAGGTTTACACTGCTAGTCTATACTTGTCGTTTACGAAGCATGTGACAAATCAAATTTGATTTGAGGCCCTTCCCGCCTCTGTGACTGTTAGAACCCATGATGCGCTTGTCTGTTGTGCTTGTCTGACGTTCTGTGTTTTTTTCTCTTTTGTTTCGTTCCAGAAAGTTGCGCATCATTCCCCTTCCACATTGGCTTGAGGGGAAAAACACCTCGGAGCATGCAAGCAGAACGGCTGGGTTTATTGGTTTTAACCAGGAGTCAATCACCCCGAGTAACATGAGCCCAGACAAGGCGCGGAGGCTAGATTGCGAGGACACTAAACGCTGGAAAATGAGGGAGGGGAAACACCATCTCCCTACTTACAAATGTCTGATAATCCAGCACATGTGCTGCCTTCTAAAGGGATACTTAGGCTTTTAAGCTTCTTTGTCATTCCCATCCGAGCTTACAGAGTTGGGCCAGGAACATCAAGTCATGTTCAATTTAGTCTGCTGATCCTGAACAAACCATTGTGGGGATGGGAGAACGGCAGTGCTGGGGACTAGTTGTCAGATTAGACAAGTGGAACAAGACACACTCAAAAAGAATGATGCAGCTTAACTATTCATTCGCAGTTTTAATTCTGGGCATAAAGATTGGACTCTGTTCTGTATGTGACCAATGTTCTAGAAAGGAAAACTCACAAAGTGAGTCATTCTTTTTAGTTTTTGTCACGTTCTGACCTTTATTTCCTTTGTTTTGTATTTATTTAGTCTGGTCAGGGCGTGAGTTGGGTGGGCAGTCTATGTTTGTTTTTCTATGATTTGGGGATTTGTATGTTTCGGCCTAGTATGGTTCTCAATCAGAGGCAGGTGTCATTAGTTGTCTCTGATAATCATACTTAGGTAGCCTGGGTTGCACTGTTTGTTTGTGGGTGATTGACTATGGTGATTGCTTGTGTCATCACAGTTCTCATTTAGCTTCACGGTCGTTATTAGTTTATTGTTTTTGTATTCCGTGTTCAGTACTTTCTTTAATTAAATATCAAGATGAACACATCTTTGTTCATCTTTGGTCCGCCTTTCCTTCAACAGAAGAATCCCGTGACAGTTTTGCCTGGTCAGCTTTCAGATGTGGATGCATTTGTAAGAGCAAACAAGTCATAAACACATGACAAACCTATCCGTAACAAACCAATCAAATGTTAAGTTTGACATTTCAGAAGATATTGTACGACTACCTTTGATCATCTTTTCAATGTGCACACCTTTCTCTCTGCATTAGCACATCACGTCACCATGGAAAAATCCCAACAATGCAAGCAGGTGCAGACAAATGAAGATCAGTGCCACACATTGTTTAATCGCGGTTGCCCTCTGACTATTTGTCTTTCTGTTTCCAATGGGAAGCCACCCTGGATAATGGACCTAGCAAATAGTGATAAGCCTGGGCCAGAGACGATAACAACACCTAACCAATCATACACAGAGATTATCCCTACCCATGACCCCACAGGCAAATGTGACCTCTATTTCCTTGGCACTGATAAGGTGGGAGAGCTGCGGGACTACTTCTCTCTCTTTCTCTTCTCTTCTCTCTCTCTCTCTCTCTCTCTCTCTCTCTCTCTCGCTCTCTCTCTCTCTCTCTCTCGCTCTCTCGCTCGCTCTCGCCCTCCCAGTCTCTCTTTCCGAGTGACAGTAAAGTGGAGTGGAGTCTAATGTATGACTGCATGGTGAGGACACTGATACGGACACCAGTATCATGACAGGCAAACAAACTGTTTTAACTATTTTTATCTAGCCTGTCGCTCACTGACTTCTAAACATAAGAGATGGCTATAATATAAATTATTATTATGATGATTATTCCTTGACTACGATAATACCCACTGTAGCAGTAGGCTACTTCAGCACAACGTTGTCTGAGGGCAGTTCGTATTATTCTGTATGTAAATCAGTGACACTCCATTTAGTATGATATGTTGTGTTACATTGCATTATGAATGGAATAGCGGTCGCACAAGGTCAAACGAATTAGAGGACGTACACACTGAACAAAAATATAAATGCAACATACAACAATTTCAATGCTTTTACTGAGTTACAGGAAATAAGGAAATCAGTCAATTGAAATAAATTTGTTAGGCCCTAATCTTATGTGTTTCATATGACTGGGAATACAGATATGCATCTGTTGGTCACAGATACCTTAAAAAAAGGTAGGTGCATGGATCAGAAAACCAGTCAGTATCTGGTGTGACCACCATTTGCCTCATGCAGCGCGACATCTCCTTCACATAGAGTTGTTCAGGCTGTTGATTGTGACCAGGGGAATGTTGTCCCACTGCTCCTCAGTGGCTGTACGATCTAGAGCATCTCAGACAGGCTCACTGGGTGACATGTCTGGTGAGTATCCAGGCCATGGAAGAACTGAAACATTTTCAGCTTCCAGGAATTGTGTACAGATCCTTGCAAAATGGGGCCGTGCATTATCATGCTGAAACATGAGGTGATGGTGGCAGATGAATGGCGCATCTATGGGCCTCAGGATCTTGTCTCGGTATCTCTGTGCATTCAAATTGCCATCAATAAAATTACATTTTGTTCGTTTTCCGTAGCTTATGCCTGACCGTACCATAACCCCACAGCCACCATGCGGCACTCTGTTCACAACTTTGACATCAGCAAACAGCTCATCAACGCAACGCCATACATTCTATCTGCCATCTGCCCGGAACAGTTGAAACCGAGATTAATCCGTGAAGAGCACAGTGGCCATCGGAGGTGAGCATTTGCCCACTAAAGTCAGTTACGAAGCCAGACTGCAGTCAGGTCAAGGCTCTGGTGAGGATGACGAACACAAATGAGCTCCCTGAGATGGTTTCTTACAGTTTGTGCAGAAATTCTTTGGTTGTGCAAACCCAGAGTTTCATCAGCTGTCTGGGTGGCTGGTCTCAGACAATCCCGCAGGTGAAGAAGCCGGATGTGGAGGTACTGGGCTGGCGTAGTTACACGTGGTCTGCGGTTGGACTTACTGCCAAATTCTCTAAAACAACGTTAGAGACGGCTTATGGTAGAGAAATTAACATAAAATTATATGGCAACAGATATTCCTGCAGGCAGCATGCCAATTGCACACTCCCTCAAAACTAGAGACATCTGTGTCATTGTGTTGTGTGACAAAACTGCACATTTTAAAGTGCACTTTTATTGTCCCCAGCACCATGTGCACCTGTGTAATTGTTGTGCTGTTTAATCAGCTTCTTGATTTGCCACACCTGTCAGGTGGAAAGATTATCTCGGCAGGAATGTAAACAAATTTGTGCACAAAATTTGAGACAAATAAAATAATAAAATAAGCTTTTTATGCAAATGGAACATTTCTGGGATCTTTCATTTCAGCTCATGAAACAGGAGACCAAAAATGTACATGTTCAAATCAAGTCAAATCAAATGTTTTTTTGTCACATGTGCCGAATACAACAGTTGTAGAAATGCAGTGAAATGCTTACTTACAAGCCCTTATTAACCAACAATGCAGTTTTAAGAAAAATACCTAAAAAGATAGGAAATAAAAGTAACAAATAATTAAAGAGCAGCAGTAAACAAACAATAGCAAGGTTTTCATTCATAAAGGATGGTAGCAGCAACATTATGTACAAAATATTTACAAAAAATACAACATATTTGGTTAAGAGCCCACTAAACGGCAGCCGTCCTCTCCGGCGCCACCTTTTTTAATGGTTTTTTTGCATTTATATTTTTTGTTCAGTATATTGTGGCTCTGGTCCCATTCGCTCAATAAGGTCTTCATCATTGAGCTCACAGTACCCTGGGAGGACTCAGTAGATGAGGCTTATGAGCGAAAACATCTGCGCTATGCTGATCTAGCTGCCGAAGCACGGCATCATGGCTGGAACACAGAAGTCCGACCAGTGGAGGTGGGCTGCAGAGGTTTTGTGGCAACATCTACAACCAGACTGCTTAGAGACCTGGGAATTAAGGGCCAGAGCCAGCGTTCGGCAATCAAAGCTGTATCGGAGGCGGCAGAAGGCAGCAGTCAGTGGCTCTGGATGAAGAGGAAAGACCCCAGCTGGGCCCCGAAGTGAGAGGGCCAGGAGGTATGCGGTCAACAATGCTTGACTCAGGGAGGAGGACGCCCCTGCCATGCATAGTCCCATGGGATGTTGGCTATCAACAACAAGGCAACTCCTATGACTAATTGGGAATGGGACGCAAGCGTAGGATTGATCACCCTGTCGCTGGCCGCCTTTGGGGAGGGTGTATAGTGTGAAAGGCCGAAACACCCCTAGGAACCAAAGGTACACTACTGACGATGCGCTCCCCAAATTTCACCACGCTCACTGTTCATTAACTCTTGGAAGTGCTTGCAGAAAGGATAGTAACATCTCATCCTGTGGTCTTGGGATCTATTATGAGTAGGAATCCATTGGAACAGATTTCCAATATTAAAATCACGTTTCTTTGGGGGGTGAAGTGGCAAATAAAAACCATCCATTGGCCACAAGTTAGGCAACCCTGATGTATAGTAGCAGGTTAGGTGAAATGACATAGCAGGTTAGGTGAAATGACATGGCAGGTTAGGTGAAATGACATAGCAGGTTAGGTGAAATGACATGGCAGGTTAGGTGAAATGACATAGCAGGTTAGGTGAAATGACATAGCAGGTTAGGTGAAATGACATGGCAGGTTAGGTGAAATGACATAGCAGGTTAGGTGAAATGACATAGCAGGTTAGGTGAAATGACATAGCAGGTTAGGTGAAATGACATAGCAGGTTAGGTGAAATGACATAGCAGGTTAGGTGAAATGACATAGCAGGTTAGGTGAAATGACATAGCAGGTTAGGTGAAATGACATGGCAGGTTAGGTGAAATGACATAGCAGGTTAGGTGAAATGACATAGCAGGTTAGGTGAAATGACATAGCAGGTTAGGTGAAATGACATAGCAGGTTAGGTGAAATAACATAGCAGGTTAGGTGGAATGACATAGCAGGTTAGGTGAATTGACATAGCAGGTAAGGTGAATTGACATGGCAGGTAAGGTTAGGTGAATTGATATAGCAGGTTAGGTGAATTGACATGGAATGTTTGGTGAATTGACATAGCAGGTAAGGTGAATTGACATAGCAGGTTAGGTGAATTGACATAGCAGGTTAGGTGAATTGACATGGCAGGTTAGGTGAAATGACAGCAGGTTAGGTGAATTGACATGGCAGGTTAGGTGAAATGACATAGCAGGTTAGGTGAATTGACATAGCAGGTTAGGTGAATTTACATAGCAGGCTAGGTGAATTGACATGGCAAGTTAGGTGATTTGACATAGCAGGTTAGGTGAATTTACATAGCAGGTTAGGTGAATTGACATAGCAGGTTAGGTGAAATGACATAGCAGGTTAGATGAATTGACATAGCAGGTTAGGTGAATTGACATGGAATGTTTGGTGAATTGACATAGCAGGTAAGGTGAATTGACATAGCAGGTTAGGTGAATTGACATGGCAGGTTAGGTGATTTGACATAGCAGGTTAGGTGAATTTACATAGCAGGTTAGGTGAATTGACATGGCAGGTTAGGTGAAATGACATAGCAGGTTAGGTGAATTGACATAGCAGGTTAGGTGAATTTACATAGCAGGTTAGGTGAATTGACATGGCAAGTTAGGTGATTTGACATAGCAGGTTAGGTGAATTTACATAGCAGGTTAGGTGAATTGACATGGCAGGTTAGGTGAAATGACATAGCAGGTTAGGTGAATTGACATAGCAGGTTAGGTGAATTTACATAGCAGGTTAGGTGAATTGACATGGCAAGTTAGGTGATTTGACATAGCAGGTTAGGTGAATTTACATAGCAGGTTAGGTGAATTGACATAGCAGGTTAGGTGAAATGACATAGCAGGTTAGGTGAAATGACATAGCAGGTTAGGTGAATTGACATAGCAGGTTAGGTGAAATGACATAGCAGGTTAGGTGAATTGACATAGCAGGTTAGGTGAAATGACATAGCAGGTTAGGTGAATTGCCATAGCAGGTTAGGTGAATTTACATGGCAGGTTAGGTGAATTGACATGGCAGGTTAGGTGAATTTATATAGCAGGTTAGGTGAATTTATATAGCAGATAAGGTGAAATGGGTGAAGTTTAGAATAAGTGTTAAGGCAAGGGTTAGCTAAAATGCTACAGTTGTCCCCCGATGCAACACACAACCTTTGGATTGCTATACAGTCGCAGATTGCTCCCACGCATATTCCCTGACCAACCTCCCTATTTGAATCTCTGTCTAAAGTAACTAGACCATTAGTAGGTATCATACGTCTTGGAGGTGCTCAGAAATACGTAAAGTATGTTTCGTATAGCTCTGAAACCAGGCTATTCAGCAGGACTTATCTGACACTCGATCCTCAGTCCCTCACCATTGAATGTTGTCAACACATATCACGGGACCAGCTTGCGTAACCAAGGGAGACAGAGCTTAAAACTCTGTAGACATCTGAATCCTCCTCATCTTCAGCCTTCACCAGCTCTTTTAACCGTAAAGGTCAAGCCACTAAACACTGTGCGTTGAGTCATCGTAAAATGGAAAGTTCTAGTTTTCTTTTTCTTCTTCCCTAAATGAAGAACAAATTGAAGAAAATAACGGAAGAATTAAAGAGGGCATTTGTCATCATTTCCCCCTGCCGGCGACAGTGGACAGAATGAGAAAGTCTGGCGGTAGCTCTGGACGTGCCGGTGCATCTTAAACACGGCCGTGGTGTCGCTGTAGCCCACTCTTGTGCACTGGTCTGGGGATAGATCAAGTGAGGTTGTGCCCTGTGGAGGTAATGGATGGGGGCCAGGAGGCAGGATATCTGGCCAGTGTAGAGGAACCTGTGTGTGGACTGACTGGGCTCTGGGCTCTTCCCTGAGCTATTCGTTACCAAGAGACAGTTACACACCCTGCTAAATGAGGCCTGACCACCAGTCTGAGGTGAATGTGTGTGTGTGTGTGTGTGTGTGTGTGTGTGTGTGTGTGTGTGTGTGTGTGTGTGTGTGTGTGTGTGTGTGTGTGTGTGTGTGTGTGTGTGTGTCTATGCGTGCCTCGGTGTTTGTTTATGTGTGTGTGCGTCATCTCAGTATGTTCACTGTGAGAGTGCTGTGTCCCCCGAACTCGTTAAAGTCTACAGCGTGTACCAACCCCAAAACCACTTGACACAAACAGCGACTATTGATGTTCAGGAATCGCAATTGAGCTCATTACATTTTCCACAATGACAACGTTGTTTGTGTGTCATTAGAATACGTGTGCAGTGCTCGTTTTTATTTGGAAATTTCTCTGGGTATTCTCTCATGTCAGGTCCTGGGTACACTGCTGTGAGGTGGATTTCCAGAAATGGCAATAATTTGGTCATAACTGACAGAAAACAGGATTGTTGAGGACACGGCAGTTACATTAATCTATTCAAAAAAACTATTTGGAATCTTACACAGATTAAAGTTAGTGGTATGGGGTCAGTACGTATTGCTTCTGCAGTATTTGTCAGTGTGTGGCTGGTATTAATAAGTCAATTAGCCATGGGTTAAAACTGAACATTCCCAGAGAATGTTTCCCAAAATAATGATTAAACAGATTGGCATATTACTTCCACTGGCAGACTTACCATTACTACACAGCTTTTAGTTCGGTATAATGAAAAATAGAATGATGCTATATTCTCTCCTTCTATCCCCTCTCCCTTTTCTATTCCATCCTTCTTAGTAGTTCTACACCTCTATATTCTGTCTCTCCTCCCTCTCTCTCTCTTCCCTCTCCAGTGCCTTGCAAAGGTATTCATCCCCCTTGGCGTTCTTCCTATTTTGTTGCATTACAACCTGTAATTTAAATTGATTTGATTTGGATTTCATGTCATGGACATACACAACATAGTGCAAATTGGTGAAGCGATTTTTTTTTAAATGACTTCTTTCAAAAAATTAACAAAAATAAAAAACAGAAAAGGTGTGCATGCATATGTATTCTTTGCTATGAAGCCCCTAAATCAGATCTGGTGCAACTAATTACCTTCAGAAGTCACATAATTAGTTAAATAAAGTCCACCTGTGTGCAATCTAAGTGGCACATGATCTGTTACATGATCTCAGTATATATAGTTGAAGTCGGAAGTTTACATACACTTAGGTTGGAGTCATTAAAACTCGTTTTTCAACCACTCCACACATTTCTTGTTAACAAACTATAGTTTTGGCAAGCCGGTTAGGACATCTACTTTGTGCATGACACAAGTCATTTTTCCAACAATTGTTTACAGACAGATTATTTCACATATAACTCACTGTATCACAACTCCAGGGGCCAGAAGTTTACAAGTTGACTGTGCTTTTAATAAACAGCTTGGAAAATTCCAGAAAATGATGTCATGGCTTTAGAAGCTTCTGACATTTGAGTCAATTGCATGTGTACCTGTGGATGTATTTCAAGGCCTACCTTCCAACTCAGTGCCTCTTTACTTGACATCATGAGAAAATCAAATGAAATCAGCAAAGACCACAGAAAAACAATTGTAGACCTCCACAAGTCTGGTTCATCCTTGGGAGAAATGTCCAAACACCTGAAGGTACCACGTTCATCTATACAAACAATAGTACGCAAGCATAAACACCACAGACTACGCAGCTGTCATACCGCTCAGGAAGGAGAAGTGTTCTGTCTTCTAGAGATGAACGTACTTTGGTGCGAAAAGTGCAAATCAATCCCAGAACAACAGCAAAAGACCTTGTGAAGATGCTGGAGGAAACAGGTACAAAGTATCTATATCCACAGTAATACGAGTCCTATATCGACATAACCTGAAAGGCCGCTCAGCAAGGAAGTAACCACTGCTCAAAAACCGACATAAAAAAAGCCAGACTATGGTTTGCAACTGCACATGGGGACAAAGATCATACTTTTTAGAGAAATGTCCTCTGGTCTGATGAAAGAATAATACAAAAGTGTGGCCATAATGACCATCGTTATGTTTGGAGGAAAAAGGGGAGGCTTGCAAGCCGAAGAACACCATCTCAATCGTGAAGCACCGGGATGGCAGCATCATGTTGTGGGGATTTTTTGCTGCAGGAGGGACTGGTGCACTTCACAAAATAGATGGCATCATGAGGTAGGAAAATGATGTGAATATATTGAAGCAACATCTCATGACATCAGTCAGGAAGTTAAAGCTTGGTCACAAATGGGTCTTCCAAATGGTCAATGACCCCAAGCATACTTCCAAAGTTGTGGCAAAATGGCTTAATGACAAGAAAGTCAAGGTATTGGAGTGGCCATCACAAAGCCCTGACCTCAATCCTATAGAAAATTTGTGGGCAGAACTGAAAAAGCGTGTGTGAGCAAGGACGCCTACAAACCTGACTCAGGTACACCAGCTCTGTCAGGAGGAATGGGACAAAATTCACCCAACTTATTGTGGGAACCTTGTGGAAGGCTACCTGAAACGTTTGACCCAAGTTAAACAATTTAAAGGCAATGCTACCAAATACTAATTGAGTGTATGTAAACTTCTGACCCACTGAGAATGTGATGAAAGAAACAAAAGCTGAAAAAAAATAATTCTCTCTTCCATTATTCTGACATTTCACAATATAGTGGCGATCCTAACTGACCTAAGACAGGTCATTTTTACTAGGATTAAATGTCAGGAATTGTGAAAAATGGAGTTAAAATGTATTTGGCTAAGGTGTATGTAATTTCCGACTTCTACACCTGTTCTGAAAGGCCCTAGAGTCTGCAACACCACCAAGCAAGGGGCACCATGAAGGCCAAGGAGCTCTCCAAACAGGTCAGGGACAAAGTACAGA
>NC_034193.2:16843046-16865546 GCF_002021735.2 Oncorhynchus kisutch
CTGAATGGGGAAATCAATAATTTCCAGGCCCAGGGACATGTACTAGTCTGTGGTGACCTAAATGCCAGAACCGGACAAGAACCTCACTCCCTCAGCACACAGGGGGACAAACACCTCCCCCATCTGCCACCCTAGGCACAACTATGACAACATAACCAACAAAAACGGGTCACAACTCCTGCAGCTCTGTCGCACGCTGGGTATGTACATAGTCAATGGTAGGCTTCGAGGGGACTCCTATGGTAGGTGCACCTATAGCTCATCCCTTGGCAGTAGTACTGTAGACTACTTTATCACTAACCTCAACCCAGAGTCTCTCAGAGCGTTCACGGTCAGCCCACTGACACCCCTATCAGATCACAGCAAAACCACAGTCTCCTTGAACAGAGCAATACTCAATCATGAAGCATCAAAGCCAAAGGAACTGAGTAATATTTAAAAAATGCTATAGATGGAAGGAATGTAGTGTGGAAACCTACCAAAAAACAATTAGGCAACACCGTTCAATCCCATTTAGACGACTTCCTGGACAAAAAGTTTCACTGTAATAGTGAAGGTGTAAATATATATATTTGACCTCTCAGCTTCCCTATCAAATCTAAAAATGTCAAACATAGACCTGAAGAAAATGAACAACAATGACAAATGGTTTGTTGGAGAATGCATAAACCTAAGAAAGAAATTGAGAAACCTGTCCAACCAAAAACATAGACCCAGAAAACCTGAGCCTTCACTATGGTGAATCACTAAAACAATACAGAAATACACTACGGAAAAAGAAGGAACAGCATGTCCGAATCAGCTCAATGTAATTGAAGAATCGATAGCCTCTAACCACTTCTGGGAAAATTGGAAAACACTAAACAAACAACATGAAGAATTATCCTATCCAGAATGGAGATGTATGGGTAATCCATTTCTCAAATTTTTTGGGCTCTATAACAAAAAACAAACAGCAAAAACATGCACAGATTCTGCCAGACCTGGGCCCTGACAGACCTGGGCCCTGCCAGACCTGGGCCCTGACAGACCTGGGCCCTGCCAGACCTGGGCCCTGACAGACCTGGGCCCTGCCAGACCTGGGCCCTGACAGACCTGGGCCCTGCCAGACCTGGGCCCTGCCAGACCTGGGCCCTGACAGACCTGGGCCCTGACAGACCTGGGCCCTGCCAGACCTGGGCCCTGCCAGACCTGGGCCCTGCCAGACCTTGGCCCTGACAGACCTGGGCCCTGCCAGACCTGGGCCCTGACAGACCTGGGCCCTGCCAGACCTGGGCCCTGACAGTAAATCTCAGTAAGACCAAAATAATGGTGTTTCAAAAAAGGTCCAGTCGCCAGGACCACAAATACAAATTCCATCTAGATATTGTTGCCCTAGAGCACACAAAAAACAATACATGCCTTGGCCTTAACATCAGGCCCACAGGTAACTTCCACAAAGCTGTGAACGATCTGAGAGACAAGGCAAGAAGTGCATTCTATGCCATCAAAAGGAACATCAAATTCGACATACCAATTAGGATCTGGCTAAAAATACTTTAATCAGTTATAGAACCCATTGCTCTTTATGGTCGTGAGGTCTGGGGTCCGCTCAACAACCAAGAATTCACAAAATGGGACAAACACCAAATTGAGACTCTGCATACAGAATTCTGCAAAAATATCCTTAGTGTACAACGTAAAACACCAAATAATGCATGTAGAGCAGAATTAGGCCGATACCCACTAATGATCAAAATCCAGAAAAGAGATGTTAAATTCTACAACCACCTTAAAGGAAGCGATTCCCAAACCTTACATAACAAAGCCATTACCTACAGAGAGATGAACCTGGAGAAGAGTCCCCTAAGCAAGCTGGTCCTGGGGCTCAATTCACAAACACAAACAGACCCCACAGTGCCTCAGGACAGCAACACAACTAGACCCAACCAAATCATGAGAAAACAAAAAGATAATTACTTGACACATTAGAAAGAATTAACAAAAAAACAGAGCAAACTAGAATGCTATTTGGCCCTAAACAGAGAGTACACAGTGGCAGAATACCTGACCACTGTGACTGACCCAAACCTAAGGAAAGCTTTGACTATGTACAGATTCAGTGAGCAAGGCCTTGCTTTTGAGAAAGGCCGCCGTAGGCAGACCTGGCTCTTAAGAGAAGACAGGCTATGTGCTCACTGCCCACAAAATGAGGTGGAAACTGAGCTGCACTTCCTGACCTCCTGCCAAATGTATGTCCATATTAGAGACACATATTTCCCTCAGATTACACAAATCCACAAAGAATTCAAAAACAAACCAATTTTGATAAACTCCCATATCTACTGGGTGAAATTCCACAGTGTGCCATCACAGCAGCAAGATTTGTGACCTGTTGCCACAAAAATAGGGCAACCAGTGAAGAACAAACACCATACAACCTATATTTATGTTGATTTATTTTCCCTTTTGTTCTTTAACCATTTGCACATCATTACAACACTGTATATAGACATAATATGACATTTGTGATGTCTTGATTCGTTTGGAGCTTCTGTGTGTGTAATGTTTACTGTTCATTTTATTGTTTATTTCACTTTTGTATATTATCTACTTCACTTGCTTTGGCATTTTTAACATATGCTTCCCATGCCAGTAAAGCCCCTTGAATTGAAATTGAATTGAGAGAGAGACAGAGAGAGCAAAATGAGGATGAGAAATTCAGAGGAAGAGAGAGTAAATTAATGGGGAAATATTCTGAGAAAGGATAATGAATGCACAGCAGGCCTTCCACACAAATAACCAATTAGTTCATTGATGCTAACTCCAACAACGCCATACTATCTACAGCTAAGAGAATATAGCACTGCATCTTTAACCCATTTTTTCAAATATGAATCATGTTAGTCATTGGCTTGGTTTGGGATTAAGACTTTTACACCCTGGCATAGACTGATAACCTGACATAGAGATTGTGGTTTGGTTCCTGTGATTCGGTGAGCTGGGTTTCAGCTGGTAGAGTTTGTACGGAGCCCCTTTTCATTTTACCCTGGGAGACCAATCAAAAGTTAGCAGTAGCTCCATGCAGAGAGAAAACAGGTCAATGGTACCCCCTCAACGTCTCCACATCCCAACCCCATTCCTTCTCTCTTGCTAACATCATCCACCTCTCTTCCTATGTCCCTAACATCATCCACCTCTCTCCCTATGTCCATAACATCCTCCACCTCTCTCCCTCTCTCTTTGTCCCTAACATCATCCACCTCTCTCCCTATGTCCCTAACATCATCCACCTCTCTCCCTCTCTGTCCCTATCATCCACCTCTCCCTACGTCCCTAACATCATCCACCTCTCTCCCTCTCTCTTTGTCCTTAACATCATCCATCTCTCTCCATCTCTCTCTGTCCCTAACATCATCCACCTCTCTCCTTCTCCTTATCATCCACCTCTCTCCATATCTCTTTGTCCCTAACATTTGTCCTTAACATCATCCACCTCTCTCATTGTCCCTAACATAATCCACCTCTCTCCCCCTCTCTTTGTCCCTAACATCATCCACCTCTCTCCCTCTCTCTTTGTCCCTAACATCATTCACCTCTCTCCATTTCCCTAACATCATCCACTTATCTCCCTCTCCCTAACATCATCATCTTTGTCCTTAACATCATCCACCTCTCTCCCTCTCTCATTGTCCCAAACATCATCCACCTCTCTCCCCCTCTCTTTGTCCATAACATCATCCACCTCTCTCCCTCTCTCATTGTCCATAACATCATCCGCCCCTCTCTTTGTCACTAACATCATCCACCTCTCTCCCTCTCTCTTTGTCCCTAACATCATCCACCTCTCTCCATCTCCCTAACATCATCCACTTATCTCCCTCTCCCTAACATCATCATCTTTGTCCTTAACATCATCCACCTCTCTCATTGTCCCTAACATAATCCACCTCTCTCCCCCTCTCTTTGTCCCTAACATCATCCACCTCTCTCCCTCTCTCTTTGTCCCTAACATCATTCACCTCTCTCCATTTCCCTAACATCATCCACTTATCTCCCTCTCCCTAACATCATCATCTTTGTCCTTAACATCATCCACCTCTCTCCCTCTCTCATTGTCCCAAACATCATCCACCTCTCTCCCCCTCTCTTTGTCCATAACATCATCCACCTCTCTCCCTCTCTCATTGTCCATAACATCATCCGCCCCTCTCTTTGTCACTAACATCATCCACCTCTCTCCCTCTCTCTTTGTCCCTAACATCATCCACCTCTCTCCATCTCCCTAACATCATCCACTTATCTCCCTCTCCCTAACATCATCATCTTTGTCCTTAACATCATCCACCTTTCTCCCTCTCTCTTTGTCCTTAACATCATCCACCTCTCTCCCTCTCTCTCTGTCCCTAACATCATCCACCTCTCTCCCTCTCTTTTTGTCCTTAACATCATCCACCTCTCTCCCTCTCTCTCTGTCCCTAACATCATCCACCTCTCTCCCTCTCTTTTTGTCCTTAACATCATCTACTTCTCCCCTTATTCCCCCCCCCCCTCTCTCTTCCTCTCTATCAATGTATCTTCATCCCTCCATCTTGCTTTGAAAATGACACTCAGCTGAGATCCACTGGGCTCTGAGAAGACATGATTTGGGGCTGCTAATTCCTGTTATGTGATTGGACACAGTCAGTAGAGGAACGGTACTAAGAAAACTGCAAATCCTCCCCCTCCAGTCTCCCTCTTCACATCTCTCAAATTCTAATTCAAAAAGGCTTTAGAAAGGCTTTATTGACATAGAAAGTGCTACCACATAAATTGCCAAAGCAAACATAAGACATATTCAAATCAACGATGTCACAGATAGATAATAATAGGAAAAAGAATAATACTCAGTGAGCAATAATAATCTTTTCTCTCTCTCTGCATCGTTTCCTTTCTTCCTCACACTCTGTTCATTCCTCTTTGATGAAGGTCTGGGAGTTCAGAGGAACCTGCTGCGGCTAGGATATCTCTGAATCACAAAGCACCATGGGAAGAGCAACCGGTTGTGAAGGCGTGTGTTTATGTGTGCATGTGTGGGTCACGAGCACCTGTGTGTGTGTGTGTGTGTGTGTGTGTGTGTGTGTGTGTGTGTGTGTGTGTGTGTGTGTGTGTGTATGCATGTACATATGGTATGTTCATAGGTACAGTCTGTTTGTATGCATACAGTACCAGTCAAAAGTTAAGACACACTCATTCAAGAGTTTTTATTTATTTTTAATTGTACATTGTAGAATAATAGTGAAGACATCAAACTGTGAAATAACGCATATGGAGTCATGTAGTAACCAAAAAAGTGTTAAACATATCTAAATATATTTTATATTTCAGATTCTTCAAAGTAGCCACCCTTTTCCTTGATGACAGCTTTGCACAGTCTTGGCATTCTCTCAACCAGCTTCATGAGGTAGTCACCTGGAATGCATTTCAAGTAACAGGTGTGCCTTGTTAAAAGGTCATTTGCATTTTCTTAATGCGTTTGAACCAATCATTTGTGTTGTGACAAGGTAAGGTTGGTATACAGAAGATAGCCCTATTTGGTAAAATACCAAGTCCATATTATGGCAAGAACAGCTCAAATAAGCAAAGAGAAATGACTGTTCATCATTACTTTAAGACATGAAGGTCAGTCAATGTGGAACATTTCAAGAACTTTGAAAGATTCTTCAAGTGCAGCTGCAAAAACCATTGAGCGCAATGATGAAATTGGCTCTCATGAGGGCCGCCACAGGAAAGGAAGACCCAGAGTTACCTCTGCTGCAGAGGATACGTTCATTAGAGATAACTGCACCTCAGATTGCAGCCAAAATAAATGCTTCACAGAGTTAAAGTAACAAACACATCAACTGTTCAGAGGACACTGCGGGAATCAGGCCTTCATGGTCGAATTGCTGCAAAGAAATCACTACAAAAGGACACCAATAATAAGAAGAGACTTGCTTGGGCCAAGAAAAATGAGCAATGGACATTAGACCGGTGGAAATCTGTCCTTTTGTCTGATGAATCCAAATTCGATTTTTGGTTCCAACCGCTGTGTCTTTGTGAGACCCAGAGTAGGTGAACGGATGATCTCCGCATGTGTGGTTCCCACCGTGAAGCACAGTGGAGGAGGTGAGATGGTGTGGGGGGCTTTGCTTGTGACACTGTCAGTAATTTATTTAGAATTCAAGGCACACCTAACCAGCATGGCTACCACAGCCTTCTGCAGCAATACACCATCTAATCTGGTTTGAGATTAGTGGGACTATCATTTGGTTTTCAACAGGACAATGAACCAACACACCTCCAGGATGTGTAAGGGCTATTTTACCAAGAAGGACAGTGATGGAGTGCTGCATCAGATGACCTGACCTCCACAATCACCCAACCTCAACCTAATTGTGATGGTTTGGGATGAGTTGGACCGCAGAGTGAAGGAAAAGCAGCCAACAAGTGCTCAGCATATGTGGGAACTCCTTCAATACTGTTGGAAAAGCATTCCAAGTGAAGCTGGTTGAGTAGGCAAAGCTGTCATCAAAGCAAAGGGTGGCTACTTTGAAGAATCAACACACTTTTTTAACACTTTTTTGGTTACTACATGATTCCATATGTGTTATTTTATAGTTTAGATGTCTTCACTGTGTAGAAAATAGTAAAAATAAAGAAAAACCCTTGAATGAGTAAGTGTGCCCAAACTTTTGACTGATACTGTATGTGTTATGTACACCTGCCATACCCAAATATTGAATCTTACCTCTGAGATAATTCCCACCTGAGCCTCCAGTCTCCCAGGCTGCACTGTGTAGCCACGTCGTTGATTTTGCTAAGATGTCACTCACCCTCAAACTTGTTTATGGCAAGCACAGCCATATCAAACTTTACAGGCCATCAAACTATGACTAATTCAAGTGAAGTACTCGCTTCCTTGCCAACCCAGCATCCCAGGGAAGGGTTGAAAGCGACTGGGTCATGATGTCATCAAGGAGGCCCCTGATCGGGCAATATGATCCTGGGTACAAATTATGTCACCTTTTGTTGGGCCATTCCATTCAGGGCTATGGAGCGGGAGTGATATGAGTGCTAAAGAGAGAAGTCATTTTTCTCCCCATGACTGGCGTGTGAGAAAACCCGCTGTGTTGTGTTGGGGGGGGGGGGGACATGCTAATCAAACTACACAATAAAAATGCCATCAAACTAAGCTTAACCCCCCTTGCTCAGCCCCCAGTGCTTTCTAATCCCCGCTCCCAAGTCTTGATTCCCCCACAATGACTATTTCTCAGCAGTAGAGCAGGCTTTGAATATAGACCCCCCCCCACCCCCCTTAGAAACACACTGCATGGGAAGTGTCACAAAGTTGCTGTCGGTGGGAACAAAGAACTCCAAGGCACTAGGGTTCCGCCGAGGACTTTTTTATTTAGACACGTGGAGGAATAAACAAAACGAAACAAAGGACTGCCCCTCAGGCACCGCTCCTTTACTTTCTCCTTCCCTCTCTCTCTCTCTCTCTTCTCTCCCTTAAAGAAAGGATAATCTGCCATAGGATGTGACCACTTCACCTTTCTCCAAAGCATTTGGACGTAAACAAACATAAGCCATACTTCCTTCACCAGTGTGTACTCCCTTTGAGCTTCAAACACCAGTGTGTCATTAAAAGTAGGTAATCCTGATATCATATGGCTCTTGTCTGTTAAAAACAGACTACAATACAGCACCAATCAGGTTCTCCATGCTGACTTCTGGAGCTGAAAACCATTACATTTAGACATGCTATTTAGATGCTAAAATAGTTTCTCATGCCAGTTTACCAGTCTGGTACTGATGCCCGCACCAGTTCCATGAGATGCCAGTCTCAGTTACTGATCTAGGGGACGTCTGGCCAGTCTGTGGCGTCCTCTCTCACTGTCCACGCCGCAACACCCCTCAACACGACTGGGCTCTCGCCCTCAGCACGGAGGGTATCAGCTACCAATGAATGCGATGGATGATCGATGGATGTTGCGTCAGCGCCGGAGTGCGGTCCATCCAAGTCCCATCACCAGCCAAGTCAGCCCTTCCCAACCATACCCCACCATCCATACCCCACCATCCATACCCCAGCCAAGAGGCAAGCCCAGGCGTTTTCCAACCCAGTGTACGCTCTCCGTGGTGGGGCTGGGTCGGCAGCCATCTGGGCCTTGGCGCTGGTACTACCCAGAGGCTGGAGGTGGAGAAACATCCGAAGAAATACAAACCAGATGGAATGAGGGATGGGATGGATGAGCAGAGAGGAGAGTGTGAGTCACTCTCTTTCAACTGGTTAATTCGTCTCTCTTCAGGACTAAGGGGTAGAGGGGGGCGTCTTTCTTCACACCCTCTCTGTCCCACTCAGCTTTCAGTAGAGGGAGAGGCTCGGGGGTCTTGTCCTCACACCATTTCTTCATATCACGTCCTGCATCAAGAAGAGAGAGGGAGGAAGTGAGCAAAGCGACAAAAATACTCTCGTCTGATGTCCTTCCGACATTTCAAGTCATTACCCTTCATTTGCCATTTCAAGTCATTACCATTTGTGGGTTTGGATGTTCCACTAAATGTATGCATAAAATCCCACAGTTAATCTAATGCCACCTCACCGCCAACAGAAACGTAATAGTCCATGGTGTATCGTACAGTACTTGATGTACGGTCGTTTGTTTTGGATGAGTAAGGTAGCATCACCGTAGCTCTTTAAATACTCAGTTACTTCTTTGTGCAAGACAGGAGAGGCAAAGTGCTAGACTCCCAAACTCCTCTTCTTCCACCATGAAACACACATACATACACAAACATGCACGCACACACACGTTACACACCAGGGCCGAATTGACTTCACAGCTGCCCTGTTTTCCTGCCATTACCATGGCAGAGTGTTTGTCACCGAGGAGGTGGCGGTGACCTGGGAGATGAAAGAAGGGATTAGGGAGGAAGCAGGAGAGAACAGATGTGTCTAGAGACCAGTCAGCGCCCGCCCGCCCGCCTGCCTGACAGCCAGCACTGGTGAAAGGAGGAATAAAATAAAAAAGTGATCAGCCACCAGGCTCCCGAGCACTCCTCCTTTCACTACTCCTCCCTTGTTCATCTCTCTTCCCCTGAGCACTCCTCCTTTCACTACTCCTCCCTTGTTCATCTCTCTTCCCCTGAGCACTCCTCCTTTCACTACTCCTCCCTTGTTCATCTCTCTTCCCCTGAGCACTCCTCCTTTCACTACTCCTCCCTTGTTCATCTCTCTTCCCCTGAGCACTCCTCCTTTCACTACTCCTCCCTTGTTCATCTCTCTTCCCCTGAGCACTCCTCCTTTCACTACTCCTCCCTTGTTCATCTCTCTTCCCCTGAGCACTCCTCCTTTCACTACTCCTCCCTTGTTCATCTCTCTTCCCCTGAGCACTCCTCCTTTCACTACTCCTCCCTTGTTCATCTCTCTTCCACTGAGCACTCCTCCTTTCACTACTCCTCCCTTGTTCATCTCTCTTCCACTGAGCACTCCTCCTTTCACTACTCCTCCCTTGTTCATCTCTCTTCCACTGAGCACTCCTCCTTTCACTACTCCTCCCTTGTTCATCTCTCTTCCCCTGAGCACTCCTCCTTTCACTACTCCTCCCTTGTTCATCTCTCTTCCCCTGAGCACTCCTCCTTTCACTACTCCTCCCTTGTTCATCTCTCTTCCCCTGAGCACTCCTCCTTTCACTACTCCTCCCTTGTTCATCTCTCTTCCCCTGAGCACTCCTCCTTTCACTACTCCTCCCTTGTTCATCTCTCTTCCCCTGAGCACTCCTCCTTTCACTACTCCTCCCTTGTTCATCTCTCTTCCCCTGAGCACTCCTCCTTTCACTACTCCTCCCTTGTTCATCTCTCTTCCCCTGAGCACTCCTCCTTTCACTACTCCTCCCTTGTTCATCTCTCTTCCCCTGAGCACTCCTCCTTTCACTACTCCTCCCTTGTTCATCTCTCTTCCCCTGAGCACTCCTCCTTTCACTACTCCTCCCTTGTTCATCTCTCTTCCCCTGAGCACTCCTCCTTTCACTACTCCTCCCTTGTTCATCTCTCTTCCCCTGAGCACTCCTCCTTTCACTACTCCTCCCTTGTTCATCTCTCTTCCCCTGAGCACTCCTCCTTTCACTACTCCTCCCTTGTTCATCTCTCTTCCCCTGAGCACTCCTCCTTTCACTACTCCTCCCTTGTTCATCTCTCTTCCCCTGAGCACTCCTCCTTTCACTACTCCTCCCTTGTTCATCTCTCTTCCCCTGAGCGCTCCTCCTTTCACTACTCCTCCCTTGTTCATCTCTTTTCCACTGAGCACTCCTCCTTTCACTACTCCTCCCTTGTTCATCTCTCTTCCCCTGAGCACTCCTCCTTTCACTACTCCTCCCTTGTTCATCTCTCTTCCCCTGAGCACTCCTCCTTTCACTACTCCTCCCTTGTTCATCTCTTTTCCACTGAGCACTCCTCCTTTCACTACTCCTCCCTTGTTCATCTCTCTTCCCCTGAGCACTCCTCCTTTCACTACTCCTCCCTTGTTCATCTCTCTTCCCCTGAGCACTCCTCCTTTCACTACTCCTCCCTTGTTCATCTCTTTTCCACTGAGCACTCCTCCTTTCACTACTCCTCCCTTGTTCATCTCTCTTCCCCTGAGCACTCCTCCTTTCACTACTCCTCCCTTGTTCATCTCTTTTCCACTGAGCACTCCTCCTTTCACTACTCCTCCCTTGTTCATCTCTCTTCCGCTGAGCACTCCTCCTTTCACTACTCCTCCCTTGTTCATCTCTTTTCCCCTGAGGCACTTCTCCTTCAACTCATCCCTTGTTCATATTTCTTCCCTTGAGCACTCTGCACACACCTTCAAAGAGTAAAATAGAATTTACCCCATATAGAAGGATGTTGTCAGCGTTTGGCACCTGTCTTCACACCAAGAGAAAGAGAGAAATACAGAGAGTGTGTGAGAGTGAAAAAACAGATTCGCTGAGTCTTGTGTAGATATGCAGGAGCACATGGGGCCCAACTGGAGGGCATATTTCCAGCCCGTCATAGAACACAACAGAACAGATATAAAACCTCCATGTTAGCCACAGAGCCAGGACCTTTTCATGAGCTAGGTCTGGTATGTCAGTAGAGCAGGCGAGAAGGAGAGAGAAACAGAGAAACAGAGAGAGAGAAACAGAGAGAGATAATGTAGAGTGTCAGGTCTTGGCAAGTAAATGTCATTGAAAGGAAGGAGAATCAAAGCATGTGTCGTCTCTAACGTTAAACTGAGAGCACCCAAGACCTGCACCTCATTTGAAGGGATATCTCTATAACTAATTACATTAAAGCAATATGTCACCTTCTAAAAGGAGGTCAAATGTTTATCGGATTATGTGGTACTTTAGGTATCTTTGATTGATTGTTCTACAAATATGTGAAGTGCTAAATGATGTGCCATGATGATCAATGGATTACGTGCCATGAACACAATGGATTAAATCCATGGTTAACTACGTCATCATGTAAGTTTGAGGATTCATTGTGTGAACCAAAGGGTGACATCAGTTTGACATTCTACCGGAATTCCCTGTTGTTTCATTTGCTCCAGGCATTCTGACTCGCCAAGGCATTTGTTACGCACCTGAGAGACAGAAAAGAGAAATGATCCTTGATTAGAAATGTCCTAATCTTCGGGCATTGTCACTCGTTTCACATGCCTTTTTCTGAGAATCAAAAAGTATGAGCATGTGGTTTGTATTTGTTATTGTACTATAACTGTGGCCTATTGTGTGGATGACAACATCATGATTTAACAATATCCAGAGCGTGAGAAAATGATCATGTTTAATTACAAAGTTGTTAATTTGGTTTACCGTCGAAAAAGCCGAGTGAAGGTCGAAAGAGTCTACCTTCACCCTGTTGTTCCCATTGTGCCCTCTCCCCATCCGAAAACAAAACACAATCATCCAATGGCTTTCAGCAGTGCTAACCAGTTGCCCTGACAACCAATACAGCGTTTCCAAGAAAACGAGAAAGTGAGAGAGCACTTCACTCGAAGAACCTCCTGCAAAGCTATTCAGTCCAGGAGTTAGCCTGGTTGAGAAATATGCTAATGGGAAACAGCCCGGGGGTAAAAACAGGGACAAACAGAGTTATTTATCATGCTGTTAAATGTTCTAAGACAACTCTACATACTCCCCAGGAATGGTCTGTAGAGAGTTACAAAACAACAGCCTGAATTTAGGCAGAGATTTCACCCTTGACCCCTTTAGAACAGTGACTCAACGAGCGTCCAGTCACAGAAATGTCAGCAGCAAGCCTTCTGGCCCTATCTTGTACAACACCCAATGGTGCCAATCCAATCCATTGAGCTCTGTATTCATTTCTATGGTTAAATCTGCCATGCTGACTCATTCCCATCAGGAGGCAAGCGTACTACAACAACGGCGAGTCAGTGTCAGTCCGACCAGAACCGCAGCTCCCTGCTCCCTCCCTCTCCCTCCCTGTGTGTACGGAGTGTCCTGTACTGCACTGTATTTATATACACTGAAGATCATTGCTCCCTCGGGACACACTGGTTGCGCCTCAAATAGAACCCTATTCCCTATATAGTGCCCTACTCTTGACGAGATTCCTGTGAGCCCTGGTCAAACGCAGGGCACTATGTAGGGGATAGGGTGCCCGTTTGGGATGTATTGAATCACTCACCAGGCTGATGGCTCTGGAGGGCAGCTTGCCGTCCTAGCAACCACCACCAATAAGAGTAAACCCAAGGAGAGAGCGTCTCAGACCGCACCCCCACCCCAGCCACCCCCGCCACAGCCAATCACAACAAACCAACTAACTAAAAACACAGCCTGTTTTGTACTTTATTTTTTGGGGAGGGATGTTCATTTCTCTCTCATGGGTAGAGAGGGTATTACATAAAACATCTGGTGCAACCAACTATTAGATAACTATCCCTGTAACATGATCCTACCCCTGAGATGCAAAGCTAGGGTCAGAATGATTTAACAGAGAGCGCAGTAGCATATAGCCCTCATCAATATCATCTTAAAAAGGTAAAAGCATTCACACAGACCAGGGCGTGGTCAGTGAGCCTTCTAGGAGCAGTACTCCACACCCCTACTGGCCCATAACCCCACTGGCCCATAATCCCACTGGCCCATAACCCCACTGGCCCATAACCCCACTGGCCCATAACCCCACTGGCCCATAACCCCACTGGCCCATAACCCCACTGGCCCATAACCCCACTGGCCCATAACCCCACTGGCCCATAACCCCACTGGCCCATAACCCCACTTGCTCATTACCCCACTGGCCCACAACCCCACAGGCCCTATCTCACTCCCACAGACCCTACCTCACTAGGCCTAACCCCACAGGTCCTACCTCACTGGGCCTAACCCCACAGGTCCTACCTCACTGGCCCTAACCCCACAGGCCCTACCTCACTGGCCCTAACCCCACAGGCCCTACCTCACTGGCCCTAACCCCACAGGCCCTACCTCACTGGCCCTAACCCCACAAGCCCTACCTCACTGGCCCTAACCCCACAGACCCTACCTCACTGGCCCTAACCCCACAGACCCTACCTCACTGGCCCTAACCCCACAGGTCCTACCTCACTGGCCCTACCCCATTGGCCCTAACCCCACAGGCCCTACCTTACTGGCCCTAACTCTAAGTCAACCCCCTGGACTAGCCCAGCTCCAGCCATGGCTAGGTCCATATTCTATTTTCTTTGTTAAAGCAGTCATGTGAGATGTACACCCTGGTTCACGCAGCTTCCTGATAAAATCAGATTTCTGCCCTGCTATTGGCTGTGCTCCTGTGTTCATGTTCATTGGGCTAGACTAAGTTAGACTGGGCAGTACTAGTGAGGTAAACCGTAACAAGGCCTAATCATATTTGTCCAGGCCAGCACTGTCTCTCCACAGACTGAAGTCTACACTACACTACAGACGTCATACGCTCAGATTACTGTAACCATGTCAACGAGCCAAGCACCCTATCCAAACCACTTCCTAGTTTTGCTCACATGAAACACTGCTCCCCATTTGTTGTCCACTGCAACCAATATAGGAAATATGGACTCAAGTTTGCTACATTTGCCAATGAACACATTTTCCCGACAATCCTCCTTCCCCTGCCGATACGAAACTAAGGCCAAACTGAAACTGAAACAGAGCGTACAACTGGATAAGAAAATGGGCTGCTAGTTTGTAAATTCTTCAACCTGGAAATGAGATTAACAAGCCTTTGGCTAAAACTGAGTACAGGAATGTGTTTGCTGGGTGCATATCAGGCCATTCTCTCTCTCTCTGTTATGGTGTGAACCTACTGTATACTGAATGTGTATACTCTCTCTCTCTCTCTCTCTCTCTCTCTCTCTCTGCATTGTTACAGTATAAACCTCTATGGCAGTTCGCTGCTAGGTTCCGAGCAGGGCCTTGTCATTGCTCTTGATTAGAGGCAGACATGCTGGCTGACTATACAACTCCCAGCCCAGACCCAGTACACTGCTCCAGCTCACACCTCCAGTATTCCAGGCCCCAGTACACTGCTCCAGCCCACACCTCCAGTACTCTAGGGCCCAAGTACACTGCTCCAGCCCACACCTCCAGTACTCCAGGGCCCCAGTACACTGCTCCAGCACTCCAGGGCACCAGTACACTGCTCCAGCACTCCAGGGCCCCAGTACACTGCTCCAGCCCACACCTCCAGTACTCTAGGGCCCAAGTACACTGCTCCAGCCCACACCTCCAGTACTCCAGGGCCCCAGTACACTGCTCCAGCACTCCAGGGCCCCAGTACACTGCTCCAGCACTCCAGGGTCCCAGTACACTGCTCCAGCCCACACCTCCAGTACTCTAGGGCCCAAGTACACTGCTCCAGCCCACACCTCCAGTACTCCAGGGCTCCAGCACTCCAGGGCCCCAGTACACTGCTCCAGCACTCCAGGGCCCCAGTACACTGCTCCAGCCCACACCTCCAGTACTCCAGGGCCCCAGTACACTGCTCCAGCCACACCTCCAGTACTCCAGGGCCCCAGTACACTGCTCCAGCCCACACCTCCAGTACTCCAGGGCCCCAGTACACTGCTCCAGCCCACACCTCCAGTACTCCAGGGCCCCAGTACACTGCTCCAGCCCACACCTCCAGTACTCCAGGGCCCCAGTACACTGCTCCAGCCCACACCTCCAGTACTCCAGGGCCCCAGTACACAGCTCCAGCACTCCAGGGCCCCAGTACACTGCTCCAGCACTCCAGGGCCCCAGTACACTGCTCCAGCCCACACCTCCAGTACTCTAGGGCCCGAGTACACTGCTCCAGCCCACACCTCCAGTACTCCAGGGCCCCAGTACACTGCTCCAGCACTGCAGGGCCCCAGTACACTGCTCCAGCACTCCAGGGCCCCAGTACACTGCTCCAGCCCACACCTCCAGTACTCTAGGGCCCAAGTACACTGCTCCAGCCCACACCTCCAGTACTCCAGGGCTCCAGCACTCCAGGGCCCCAGTACACTGCTCCAGCACTCCAGGGCCCCAGTACACTGCTCCAGCCCACACCTCCAGTACTCCAGAGCCCCAGTACACTGCTCCAGCCACACCTCCAGTACTCCAGGGCCCCAGTACACTGCTCCAGCCCACACCTCCAGTACTCCAGGGCCCCAGTAGACTGCTCCAGCCCATACCTCCAGTACTCCAGGGCCCCAGTACACTGCTCCTGCCCACACCTCCAGTACTCCAGGGCCCCAGTAGACTGCTCCAGCCCATACCTCCAGAACTCCAGGGCCCCAGTACACTGCTCCAGCCCACACCTCCAGTACTCCAGGGCCCCAGTACACTGCTCCAGCCCACACCTCCAGTACTCCAGGGCCCCAGTACACTGCTCCAGCCCACACCTCCAGTACTCCAGGGCCCCAGTACACTGCTCCAGCCACACCTCCAGTACTCCAGGGCCCCAGTACACTGCTCCAGCCCACACCTCCAGTACTCCAGGGCCCCAGTACACTGCTCCAGCCCACACCTCCAGTACTCCAGGGCCCCAGTACACTGCTCCAGCCCACACCTCCAGTACTCCAGGGCCCCAGTACACTGCTCCAGCCCACACCTCCAGTACTCCAGGGCCACAGTACACTGCTCCTGCCCACACCTCCAGTACTCCAGGGCCCCAGTAGACTGCTCCAGCCCATACCTCCAGTACTCCAGGGCCCCAGTACACTGCTCCAGCCCACACCTCCAGTACTCCAGGGCCCCAGTAGACTGCTCCAGGGCCCCAGTAGACTGCTCCAGGGCCCCAGTAGACTGGGACCCAAAAAAAATCCTGCAACCGCCGTCACAGAATTCTTGAGCAATTATTAAAAGAAGAGGGAAATCAGAACAATCTGATGAGTAAAGTATTTAGCAAAACTATTTTGAATAAATGCTGCATTTACTAAAAATGACCAACACAATTCCAGTCAAAAGAGAAGATGGTACGAAATACACTGTACTTTAACCTACCATGACTATATCCAACCCAACTCCATTTGTTGCCACTATCATGTATCCCTGTGGTTTTCAAAAAACTTTGGACCTGAGACACTCCAAAAAGGAGTTGTACAAAACTTGTGAGCCCCCGCGCACGCACATGCACGTGTTCACGCGCTCGCACCATAGCTGTGCTAATTTAGCCTGTCATAGAGCTCGCCGGCTTGTAGTCCTAAAAATCTGGTTCGTTCAGCCGTCTCTATTGGAAAAATGAATCGTGAAAGAATAGGTCTGAGGTTAACACAGGCTTAGGAGACATATACGTTTTGTTCTACGAGATAATACCAGTCAGTAAACATGACCTTTATTAATTATGAAGCCTTAATGTGCTGTCTGGGTTGACGCCCCCCCTTGGGTTGTGCCGTGGCGGAGATCTTTGTGGGCTATACTCGGCCTTGTTCCAGGATGGTAAGTTGGTAGTTGAAGATATCGCTCGAGTGGTGTGGGGGCTGTGCTTTGGCAAAGTGGGTGGGGTTATATCCTTCCTGTTTGGCCCTGTCCGGGGGTATCATCGGATGTGGCCACAGTGTCTCCTGACTCCTCCTGTCTCAGCCTCCAGTATTTATGCTGCAGTAGTTTATGTGTCGGGGGGCTAGGGTCAGTTTGTTATATCTGGAGTATTTCTCCTGTCTTATCCAGTGTCCTGTGTGATTTTAAGTATGCTCTCTCTAATTCTCTCTTTCTCTCTCTCGGAGGACCTGAGCCCTATGACCATGCCTCAGGACTACCTGGCATGATGACTCCTTGCTGTCCCCAGTCCACCTGGCCATGCTGCTGCTCCAGTTTCAACTGTTCTGCCTGCGGCCATGGAACCCTGACCTGTTCACCGGACGTGCTACCTGTCTCAGACCTGCTGTTTTCAACTCTCTAGAGACAGCAGGAGCGGTAGAGATACTCTCAATGATCGGCTATGAAAAGCCAACTGACATTTACTCCCGAGGTGCTGACTTGTTGCACCCTCGACAACTACTGTGATTATTATTATTTGACCATGCTGGTCATTTATGAACATTTGAACATCTTGGCGTTGTTCTGTTATAATCTCCACCCGGCACAGCCAGAAGAGGACTGGCCACCCCTCATGGCCTGGTTCCTCTCTAGGTTTCTTCCTAGGTTTGGGCCTTTCTAGGGAGTTTCTCCTAGACACAGTGCTTCAACACCTGCATTGCTTGCTGTTTGGGGTTTTAGGCTGGGTTTCTGTACAGCACTTTGATGTATCAGCTGATGTAAGAAGGGCTGTATAAATACATTAGATTTGATTTATGGGCTTTTTTTAATTACATAAATTCTTCAAAATACACAAAAAGTGATGTTAGCTGATGAAGATTGTCTCGTATAACAAAAAAATATAAGATCTCCTAAGCCTGTGTTGACCACAGACCTTATTTTTGGCGAATGTCCTATGGATGATAAATGTAGGCCTACTCTGTTTTTGCCATGCAAAACTGGAGGAAATTAAACAAATCCTTTCTGGTTACTAATTTGGATACGCTCTCCTGAGCATAGATGAGAATTTAACGACGACTTGCGGGCAGTGAGTTCAGAAAAACAACGACAAAAAAGTATACCATTTTTGCAGATATTATACCAAAGGGCACTTTGGAGACTGGAAGGGCAAAGGGGAATGTGCTCTGCACAGGTAGAGCCCTATCTGTGCACCTGCCTGCACTTCTCTGGCCCACTCCTCCAGTCCTCCAGGCATCCACTACACTGCTCCAACAATAGCAGCCCAGCTGTTCAGCCCAGCGCTGCTCAGTCAGCCAACAGCAGATTGGCCAGGTACAGGGTCCACATCACCCAGCTTAAGACACCACAGAGAGCACAGCATACACTTAACCCTTACAGCAGGGTGGACTCACTTATAAGGAGTGATTGAGATGAATACCGTACTAAACAGCATTTTCAATGGATAATTATTCTACCTCTCTCTCTCTCTCTAATCCTGCTCTATTATCCTTCCACAACATTTTCCCTCTTTCAAATCAGGATGAGTTATGATGGTTAAATGTCAAACGTAACATCCTCACTAACTTTCCCATCCTCTCTTTTGTTTATGCACACACCTCTACGTGTGTTCTCAAAGTGACATGTTCATGTAGACACACACACACACACACACATTCACACACACACACACACACACCATTGGGCCTCTCATCTCCTGTCTCTTACGAAATACTGCATGGCATCTGGTAGTGGTGGAAAAAGTACCCAATAGTCATGCTTGAGTAGAACAATCTATATATACACTACCTTTCAAAAGTTTGGGGTCACTTAGAAATGTCCTTGTTTTTGAAAGAAAATATCATTTTTTTGGTCCATTAAATAACATCAAATTGATCAGAAATACAGTGTAGACATAGTTAATGTTGTAAATGACTATTGTAGCTGGAAACGGCTGATTTTTAATGGAATATCTACCTAGGCCCATTATCAGCAACCATCACTCCTGTGTTCCAATGGCACGTTGTGTTAGCTAATCAAAGTTTATCATTTTAAAAGGCTAATTGATTATTAGAAAAAACATTTGCAATGATGTTAGCACAGCTGAAAACTGTTGATCTGATTAAAGAAGCAATAAAACTGGCCTTCTTTAGACTAGTTGAGTATCTGGAGCATCAGCATTTGTGGGTTCGATTACAGGCTCAAAATGGCTAGAAACAAAGAACTTTCTTCTGAAACTCCTCAGTCTATTCTTGTTCTGAGAAATGAAGGCTATTCCATGCGAGAAATTGCCAAGAAACTGAAGATCTTGTACAACGATGTGTACTACTGCCTTCACAGAGCAGCGTAAACAGGCTTTAATCAGAAGAGAAAGAGGAGTGGGAGGCCCCGGTGCACGACTGAGCAAGAGGACAAGTACATTAGAGTGTCTAGTTTGACAAACAGACGCCTCACAAGTCCTCAACTAGCAGCTTCCTTAAATAGTACCCGCAAAACACCAGTCTCAACGTCAACAGTGAAGAGGCGACTCCGGAATGCAGTCCTTCTAGGCAGAGTTCCTCTGTCCAGTGTCTGTGTTATTTTGCCCATCTTAATCTTTTCTTTTTATTGGCCAGTCTGAGGTCTTTTTCTTTACAACTCAGATTTTTAAAACAATTTTCTACATTGTAGAATAACAGTGAAGACATCAAAACTATGAAGTAACACATAACACATGAAATAAATCATGTAGTAACCAAGAAAGTGTTAAACAAATCAAAATATCTTACATTTTAAATTCTTCAAAGTAGCGATTGCTTTGATGACAGCTTAGCACACTCTTGGCATTCTCTCAACCAGCTTCACCTGGAATGCTTTCCCAACAGACTTGTCCTGTTGGAAAACACATGATAGTCTCACTAAGCGCAAACCAGATGGGATGGCGTATTGCTGCAGAATGCTCTGCTAGCCATGCTGGTTAAGTGTGCCTTGAATTCTAAATAAATCACAGACAGTGTCAACAGCAAAGCACCCCCAGAAAAGCTGGGCAAAGGGTGGCTACTTCAAAGAATCAAAAATATAAAATATGTTTTGTCATTTGTTGAACACTTTTTTGGTTACTACATGATTCCATATGTGTTATTTCATAGTTATGATGTCTTCACTATTGTTCCACAATGTAGAAAATACTTCTTTTTTTTAAATAAAGAAAAACTCTTGAGTGGGTGTGTGCAAACTTTTGACTGGTACTGTATATAAATAGTAAAGTAAAGTACAGATACCCCAAAAAACAACTTAAGTAGTACTTCAAAGTATTTTTTACTTAAGTACTTTACACCACTGGAATCAGGTTAGGTAATGACAGACCATGTGGGGAGAGAAAGAATGAGAGAGAGTTGTCTGTCTCCAAACCCTGGTCTTAACAGCTCTGCCTGGGCACTAACTCCTGCAAACAGTTATTAGCCATTTAGCTAGTGGGCCCACATAATTACACGATCAGCCTGTGCCAGTGCTTTCACGCCTTTGATTGGCGGTTGGTAGGGGCTCTGCTCGTTAGGGATAAGTGGCTTGGTGTTTGTACTAATGCCAACCCAAGGAAGAGAGATGTGCCAATGCAGAAGAACACTATCCCAACCTCCCTGCATCCTTAACAAGCAATATGTAGAGCTATTAGACATTGGCATTTGAGGGTTGTATTTATGATGAAGTTCAGGGAATTTATGAGGTGTTTCTATGCCATTTTGCCACACTGTACGTAGGTAATTTCCTCTGAGTCCATTCAGAAAGCCATACATTCATATTCCCAGCAGATATGTCACATAAACAGTCCATTGGGAGTCTCACACTCTATCTCCCCTGTAGTATTTTGACATTGATTCCACATACAGAGGAATGCTAGGAGGACCAGCCTCCTAGAGAGGGTTTCGCAATTAGTCTCAGTATTCCAAACATCTGGAGATGTCCCTCTTTAGGGAATTATGTTTCTGGGAAGGAGCCTCACAAGCCTAGCTTCACATGCTTCTCCCAACACACACACACGTGACTGCATAATGTATACACACATACAAATACACACACACGGGCAGGGTTGGGGAGTAACAGGATTACTTGTAATCTGTATTGTAACAAATAAAATCTGTTACATTTACAACTAAAATATTCTAATCGGATTATAGATACTTTTGAAAAACTAGATGACTACTTCTAGGATTACTTTTAAATTAAGTAAGGATGTTTGAGAAAAACACCTTTTCTGTTTTCTCAATGACATTCAAATCAGCATTGAAAAAAAGCACGAGTTGAAGTTCGTTCCCCCTGAGCGAGACTGACCACAAGTCAGAGACCACTATGACAAATCACCAAATGCATCTGATGAATAAGCTTTTGTAGGCTACAGTCCAAGCTATGTCTTCCAATGGTGCGACTGCTGTCGGCATCCAAAGATTATCCACGCTTGGAGTTAAGGAGTTAAGCCTACGGGCTGGGAGATACAGATATCACTTGTTATTGATATATGACTTGTTTCAGGAAACTAGGCATATGTCGTGCATCAATACTTCACAGGAGCGCCAGTTGAACATAGACTATTTTTTTTAATCCAAATGATTTTTTGGACAGTAATGCCTTCTGGAACATGTGATCTTTCATGTGCTTTAATAACAAACTTGTATGCCATCTGTAAATACGAATAAAATGGTTAAATTACGAGCCTAGTTGGTTTAGCCATGGAAAAAGTCAGCAAATATTCTGCTAGCCATGATTGGCTGAGATAATGAGGGGTTGGACATGCTGAGAGATGAGTTCGGAGTTGGGATTGGTCTGCCATGTAGAACGCTTCTATCTATAATATGAGCTGGTCAGTATGTGTAGGTAATCCTTTCTAACGTGGCTTTTTTGAAAGATATCACGTAGTAGAACTGCATAAGTGTTGCTCTCCACTTTCTGGAGGACCAAGTTTTGAAATCAGTGGAATTATAGTATAATAGCTAAGGAGATGGAGAAAATTCTTGCATTTGATTGCAAATATGCAGACAGAGTCAAAAAGAGAACACACAGAAGGCTGTTGTATAAAACACCTGTACGGATTACATCTTCAATCTAAGGGCAACCATGACAGAGAGAGAAAAGCATCCATCCATGTAGCTACATTTTCAGATCTTATATATATTTTTTTATTTTCAGAAAGTCATTTTCATTTCAAGTTAAAGTGTACTGTTAGCTAGTTAACTAACGTTAGCTGACTGGCTAGATAGCTAATGTTACATGTATGATTTGTGTAGTAATATTATTTGTATCTCAGAGACAGTTGCATTGCTAATTATAGCCTAATGTTAGCTATCTAACATTGAACCTGGTTGGTTAACTACCTGCAGATTCATGCAGGGTAGTAATGTTATGAGTTGGGATTATGGTGCATTGTTTAGTTAGCTAGCTACACGTCTAAATAAAAGATTCCACTATGCAAGTTAATATTTCAATAGAATGTTTTATCAAATCAAATCAAATTTGATTTGACACATACACATGGTTAGCAGATGTTAATGCGAGTGTAGCGAAATGCTTGTGCTTCTAG